>NW_025320974.1:0-56853 GCF_019176455.1 Solea senegalensis | reverse complement strand
GCATGTTGTCCAAAAATCTATCAAAATAGTCATAGTATAGTATGTAGGTCAAAATGAGACAAAAAGTAAAGTATAGTATGTCAGTCCAAAATGAGACAAAAGGTCATAGTATAGTATGTCGTCCAAAATCAGTCAAAATAGTCATAGTATAGTATGTCGTCCAAAATTGTTGAAAAAAGTCATTGTATAGTATGTCGTCCAAAATTAGTTAAAAAAGTCATAGTATAGTATATCGTCCAAACTGAGACAAAAAATACTTATACTTGACACCTGTAGAGGATGTTTTTTTTAATCATATTTTCTGGATGTGTTCCAAGTGAATTAATATTATAATATAATAATTATCCTCTACTGTTGGTATAGCAACAGCATAGAGATTTAAAACCAAAATTGTCAGTAACTTAGAAGACAAATTTATTTTTCATCTGTGATCTACATCTATGAATTCCCTGAGGCGACTAGAAAGAACAAGAAGATGTTTTTAGGGCAGAGTAAATTCTCCTGGTAATGAAAATGTGTTTTTATATGGGAGCTTTTTACTGCTGCTTTACCCAAACATAATTAAAGGCGCCAACCCTATACATCTTCTACAGTTATGAAGATTAATAAAAGTGACATGTATTGTTTTGTTATTTCTAGTCATAGGACTAGAGAATCGTGAAAAAGCTCAAAGCACTACAATAATCTTCACTCTGTGATTAATAACAATGTCGGAATTTGAATGAATGCAAAACAATCACATTCACTCAACTTCTATGAATTCAATACGTACACAAGGAAAAAGTTTGGTTCCATTGATCCCATCCTGTCTGATCAACAACAAAACGCTGAAAATAACGTCAACATTTTGCTACATTAACTTCAAACAATGTTTACAAATGTGTTGTTACTTTTTACCACATCTACAGCAGTATTTGTTAACTTAGAATCTGAATATTTACTCCTAATGTAAATGTTAATTCTAAATAATAAATCTAAAAATGTAATCTATATATTTAATCCAAATCTAGTTAAATCTAAGTCTTAATATTACATCTAAATGTAAATGTTAAATTTAAACATCTAAATCTAAATCCAAATGTTAAATCTAAATCCTAAATATTAAATTTAAAATCTAAATCTAAATATGAAATAAAAACAATCTATATATTATATTAAACAAATCTAAATATTAAATTTAAAAATCTAATTCATCATTCATCATCATCACCTTCATCCTCTCCTCATCTACAAACCAAAGCAGTCATGTGTCTGCTGGAATGAAACGGGGCAACAAATAATATCAGAGTTGAAATAAGCGTTAGTAATTAAAGTGAATTTCACGCCGCTGCAGTCTGTGATGCGCCGCAGACGAGGAGCCATGTGTCAGAATGAGTTGTGATGCTCAGATGCACATCACACCTGTCAATCAAAGCTTTCTGACCGCTGATGAGCAGCAGTGATGCTAATGAAGGCTGAGCAGTCGCAGCAAGTTGTCTGAGCAATTTTTGGTTATAATTGTGTTTATAACATGCCTGGTAAATCATGCCTGGTTTGGGGATGATCAATATTCCCTTCACTGGGTCCCCATTTAATGAAGGAGAAGTCATGATTATCAATTAACCAGAGTATATGAAGTGAAATGGATTACATTACATGTCATTTGGCAGACGCTTTTATCCAAAGCGACTTACAATAAGTGCATTTAAACATTTGGGTACAAACAAGAGTGAAGGGAGCGGAGGAGCGGTGTAGTATGAATCAATTTTGGTAAGTTGAAGACCAGTCGAGCTGCTGCATTCTGGATTAATACATTTAAATGACTGTGCAGTATTTCATTGTTTTTTGGAATGCAATATTGTGACAGGTCACAGTGGTCAAGCAGTCTCAAAGAATCAAGCTGATAGGAAATCAGCCTACATTTTTCAAAATAAAACAGTGAGCCCACTCTTTCTGTGTCTGAGTGCATATTTGAAAGCATATATTCGAATAGGAAAATAATGAAAATAGAATAGAAAAGAGTTTCAGAGACCTCTGAGAAGTGTATGAAGACATAAACTGACTTTAACTTTCAAATTAAAAGTACTTGTGACATTTTTACTTGACAAGACTGGCTGGGTTGTGTTCAAAACAAATTTCCATAAGTTGTGGAATATACTGGCTGTGTAGTGTTCATGACATATTAGACATATAGCATATTTAAAATCAGGCATTTTTATTGAACCGTTTTTGAGAGATTTCAAATTAAAAGTCAATGGTGCATGCAAAACCAGTGTCAGATTGACCGCATGAATCACAGGTGTAAAAAATGAACTAATGACTGTTAAGTTCCATTTACCTTCCTCAGTTTCAGGCTGCATGCTGGTGCACTGTAAAATATGAATGTGAAAAAAGCAGGTTGATTAACAACTACCACTACACTAATAAAACTTTCTCTTACCTGTAAAACAGAAACACATGGGGTCAGATGTGACAACTGCCACTGGAATCAACTTTCTCAACAGAAAGAGGATATTTTCAAATAGAAAATGAGAACATTTATGGCTGATTTGTCCAAATTATTCAGCTTTCACTCATAAATAAGATTAACTAGTTGAACAAACAGCCACAACAACATTTCCTTTACGTTATTACACGCGTCAAGTTTGATTTTCTTGCAGGTGCTAAAAAGCATTTAGCTGAATATTTGTTTAAATAATCAAGAGTCGAGAAACAGAGAATATGATTTATAGCTTGACTCGCACGTTTTATTTTTACCTACTGATTTTGCAATAGAAGCAGGACAAGGCACAAGGCCTTCAGCTTTTATACGTGCATCGCTTTATTGCTGTTCCAAAGCAGAGGTATAGATTTTGCAGCAGGCAGCAGAGTTAGTGAGTGCATGTGTGTGTATGATGGCAGATGCCTGCTGAGGTTTGTCCCAGTGATTTGTTTGTCCTGCTGAATGAGTTTGCTGCCCGTCATTAAAGCAGCCATGCAGAGAGAAGTGGTCCGTCTGTCATGAATCCCCCCGTGTGACTGCGTTGAGTTCAGCTTCCCCTCAGCTCACTCTCCTCTGTCTATATTTGTCCCAGTTTGTCTTCCATCTGTCTCTCTTTACCCGCCTCATCCATTATGTTGCAGACAGGATTTTGATGTCCACAGGCATTTTAGCTGAAGCCGTCCACTGGCATTTTAAGCAAGAAAGGACACAAATACTGAACTTAAGCACGAGTAGTTCTTGTGTGACGATTAAGAATAATAGTATTCAGTTAGTTGGCATGAACATATTTATAACAGAAGACGGAGATGGGAGTAAGTCACACATATGCAAGTCTCAAGTATTAACCTTCAAGTCTCAAGTATATAAATACACTTCATATGAACCCAAAAGGATTATGTATGAAATCGATTTACAAAGACAAAAACTAAGCACATTTTCTCTACAATTTCAGTTAGTTTTATATCACTTTTGTGACATAAAAGGAAAATGTTTTTTCAATTTTAGTTTCCGTTCACTATAATAACTTTGCTCGTAAAGTATCGTCCTTGAATTGTATTGTTGCCCGTATCATCGGGCAGGGAGACGTCATGTACACAACCTATAAATCACCACATGACCGCATGTTGAGGTGACTTAACATCCATGACTAAGAGCCTCCTCTGGCACAAACACTATCAATCAAATCTGAGAAGATGCCCGAGATGATCCCGAGGCCGAGGGAGCTGATCAGAGTCGCTGCACGGATGGTGTTCGCTCCACCTCAGCCGCAGAAACTCACTGTGTAGGAATTCTCAGCACAGACTCGATTCAAATGTGCAGATAGCAGAGTTGCTATATCAACATACAGTGCAGCGTTTCCCCTGAGCCTGTGATAGATTACTAATGCCGTTTTGGGAATGTGTTTCTGTGTTTTATGCATATATATCTGTGCCTGTGTGTGAATGTGAGTATATACAGTATATGTGCGCCATTACCCTTTATCAGAACCCTCCCGGCTATCCAGACATTTCATTTACAGGATTTATGGATCATATTCTGACAGACTCGCCTATATTCCACCTGTTTATTTCCAACCATCTCTCTCTAAATAATCCCTGAACAGCAGCAGCAGCAGCTCCTCTTCCTTCTGCAGGCAATGAGAATCTCAGGTCTCTCAACCATTTCCCAATGAAATGGGGTGGCTGAAGCTAATCAGCCTGTCTGTCCGCCTCTGCTTTGTACTTCAGCACAGAGTAAAATCAATTTTGTTGCAATTTCAGGACAGTGAAAGTAGCAGCAGATTGCATTGCGCCCAACACCACTGCCACCACAACAACAAAAAAAAAGTCACATTCATCAAGGTGATGCTCGTGTGGCACTGGGTTGAAGAAGAGAAGGTGGGAAGAAGCCCTTAATACTTAAAGTACAAAAAAAATGCAGCTTTGTGAAATTACACGGACCACAAGGGCGATTTGACCCAGTGAGCGACTTCCCCTCTCCACCAAGGACACAGTAAGTGAATTTTTACATTACAAAATAGTGAGCATGAATGTTTATTTTTTATTTTTTTATCTCTTTGGCTGCAGTTGTTCGATTGTCCTTGACGTGGTGAATATGGAAGCTGAAAGGGAGAGGGTGTGGGATGTTTCACGCTTTAAGATGATTTGAAGCATTGTCAAAATGTGAATCTTCAGAGCCTGCTTAGCACCAAACAAATGGAAGCATAAGAAATAGATAAAAATAAAAAAAATAAAATAAAAATAGAGCTGAGATTAAGTCTCAAGTCCTAGCCTTCAAGTCTCAAGTCTCAACCTTCAAGTCTCAAGTTTCAACCTTCAAGTATCAAGTCTTAACATTCAAGTCTCCAGTCTTAACCTTCAAGTCTTAACTCTCAGTCTTAAGTCTCAAGTCTTAAATTTCAAGTCTCAAGACCTTCTCAAGTCTTCAAGTCTTCAAAGTCTTAACCTTCAAGTCTCAAGTCTTAACCAAGTCTCAAAGTCTCAAAGTCTCAAGTCTCAAGTCTTAACCTTCAAGTCTCAGTCTTCAAGTCTCAAGTCTAAGTCTCAAGTCGTCTTCAAGTCTCAAGTCTTAACCTTCAAGTCTCAAGTCTCGACGTTCAAGTCTCGACGTTCAAGTCTCGACGTTCAAGTCTCGACGTTCAAGTCTCGACGTTCAAGTCTCGACGTTCAAGTCTCGACCTTCAAGTCTCAAGTCTTAACCTTCAAGTCTCAAGTCTTAATCTTGCAAGTAACCTTGCAAGTCATTCTTGATGAATATAGAACATGGAGATGATTTCCCAGATATTTCACATTTAAATATGTTAATAAGGGTTAGGGACACTTTTTATTGGATGGCATGGATTTAAGAGACAGTTTTAGCTTCTCATTTTGAACTGCTGGAGTTTTACCTGAAACAGAAACGCTGTATTTCGCCCAAGGACACAGTAAGAGTATTTTTGCATTACAAAATAGTGATCCTGAATGTTTGTGTTTTTTTTATCTCTTTGGCTGCAGTTGTTGGATTGTCCTTGACAAGCTCTTCTAAAAATACCCGTAAACCGTTGATGGTGAATATGGAAGCTGAAAGGGGAGAGGGTGTGGAACGTTTCATGCTTTAAGATGATTTAAAGCATCGTCAAAATGTGAATCCTCGGAGCCTGCTTTGCACCAAACAGCTTATTTCTCTGTAAATGTTATCAAATGGAGGCATAAGGGAAGAAAAAAATAGAGCTTATAAATAAAAAAAGAGGGAACACATCAGTTGTATTTTTTGGAGAGATTAAACGAAAAGGTGAACTTAACCAAAAGGAAAAGATGAGTTTTTGTGAGGAAAATTTGACCAGATAATGAATATTTACTGTAACATATGAGTTTAATACTTTAATTTAAAAAAGTATTTAACTCATACAAAGAGTTGGAAAAAACATCTAAAACTATAACCTGTGTTCAAATGGAATAATAATCATAAACCCAATTGGAAGACACCATCTCCATATGTCATGGACCTTGAAGAAAGCGTTGATGGTGAATTCAATATTCCACCATTCATTGTTCCAACTTGCAGACAAAAATACTGAAATATTAAAGTGATCACTGTGGTAGACTTTCCTGTGACTGGAGGCTGATTTTGGATTTTTGTACAGAGTGAGCAGAATATTATAATGCAGCCTGAGGTGAGCGGAGACAACAGTGAAGGAGAAGGAGTGGAAGAGGAAGAAAAACGTTTTGAAGAGTTATAGTAAAACTCTAAAGTTTCCTCTAGAGCAGCGGCACCAGCTGAGCATCAGCTCTCACTTCCTGGATTCCAGCAAACATGTATCACAGAAGTGAAGTGAAAAGCAGAGGCACAGGCTACTTATCCACAGGAATAAAAGCATCACAAATGTTCCTGAGACGCACAGAAATTCTCCTCTCAGTGAGTCTAAAACTCACTTCTTCACCCCTCAAAGATCCACTGTCCTCTCTAATTGGACAACACATCACAAGTTTTGGAGGCTGTTAAAAACAGCCGCAGTCAGCATCCTCCCCACCCCCAAAACCCTCTTTCAACCCAGCTCTGTGCTAAAATGGAGGATAAAGATAGAAAGCTGTCATCACCAAATCTCGTACAGCACAAATTCATCTTGGAGGAGGGACACTGACCTGATTTCACTGCATCAGGGACACTTTTTATTGGATGGCATGGAGTTAAGAGGCAGTTTCAGCTTCTCTGTTTAAACAATCTTGAGCATATGATTCCTTATATAAATGTAAAAGTAGATATCTATCCTAATTAGTGAAAGATAATTTACTATAGACATTTTCATAGATTTACCATATCATCACGACATTGTTAAGTGTCCATAAATTCTACATACATTACGTAGAAAGAAAAATCAGTACAACCCTTGAGTTTCTCCTTCACCAGCAGATAAATGCTGCCATTCTGTTGACTGTCCAGCTGTAATTGCCTGGACTCACCTTTTTTTCTTTTTCTTTTAGCTCTCCTCTGTCCTTCTCTCAGAGATCTATTTAACGAGGTAGACCTCCTGACACTCCGAGCTGTTTGGGTTCACTGACAGGCTAAAGTTCTCACTCAGCTTTTCGCCGCGGCGTCTCCAAACTCCAGGCCTCAGCCTTCTCTCTTGGCCTCAGACCTTTGCAATTTCCTCGCCACCAAAAAGCCCATCCTCTGGTCCTCGCCCTCTGTCCGTCTACCTGATTTATCCTGCTGTCAATCACCGGCAGCTGCAGTCGAGGATCCAGCAGACCAGTCACTTTGTTTTCCACCTCAGGCAGAAAAAAAACAATTAGTCTCTGTAACAGTCTGCCTTCTCCAAAGTTTCCAAAGTCTGTGACCTGTGACTACAAAACAATCTCCTCCACTGACCCGTGTCAGCGCAGGTCAGAGAGAGGACAAGCTGTTGAGATTAATTTGTCCCTGAAACTGTCCACATGAGATTGTGTTCGTCCTTGTTGTGTTTCTCTTATGTGTGGTAGATGTTGTATGAGGAGAATATTTGCATAATTGCATGCTGACGATAGCCAGATGTTAGCAAGTCACAAAAAATGTCCGGGAAAGTGGGGGGGAGAAACAACTTCCTTATCATACCTTTGATTTGCTGCCATGACACGTTCAACTCTTCAGGTTTCAGATTTACCATCAGATGTTGGAACCTTTACGACAGAAGAGCATGATGCCGCTTTTCCACAATACCGTTCTACCATGGCTCTGCTTGGTTCTACGAGGGTTAGACCAATCGGTATTTTATTATACTTTTACTATGGTAGAAATCTGCATCCAGACTTGTACCACCACCTGACGTGCGAGTATACCAGGGTCCGCAATATGGGTTTAGGCATGACTTGTTCATGGACTCGTTCATGGACTCGTTCATGGGCGCGTTCATGAGCTCATTCATGCCATTCCAGTTCATCCTGAAGATGTTGTTTAGGTTCAATCACACAAAATTTCTTCATGACCTTTGCTCCCTGTCCATGGCTGACGTCATCAACAATGAGAAAAAAAGATTCCATTCAGTACATTAATTTAGAATTATGATTCGCCCAAATCCCCATAATCAGTATCCACATACTTTTGTCAACAGAGACATTGTTCTTTCCTCTATGTCCCACATGCTGCTTACAGCCGTTTGGAGAAGGATTTAAAGCGGTAACGGGTGGTAACCAGGAATAATGGAGTTATGTTTCTGGAGTTTGAAAGCTTTTTTTTCCCCCATCATGATGGATCGGTGAGTCACAGCACCGCGGGCTGTTTGTTTCACTGAGGACACTGTGTTTTTGACTCCGTATCCACAGAGGGATGGAGTAAAAAAATTAGACAAAGGAAGAAAGAGACAGTGGGCGTACGGCTGCTGCTGCGTACGGGTCGGCCTCTCTGATTAAAGGCAATCCTCGAGAAGCAGAGGAAAGAAGGATGCAGGAGATGCTTGGAGAGGAGAAGGGAACACAAACACAGAGGACACATCCAGATGTAGCTCAGGGTGAAGTGACTGCTGTAGGTTTGCCAGCCTTTACTCTGGCTTAAAATAAATGGCGTATGACTTGGAGCCAAGCGGGAGGAGGAAACATCATCAGGGACTCTCTGTTTGATCATGAAAAAAAGAAAAAGAGAGGACGAGAGATAAATCCTCTGGGGAGCAACACGGAGGGAAAAAACTCAAACTGCTCTCCTCCTTCACCTTGGCAACCTTCCTCCAATTCCTTCTTCCTTTGTCAAATTCGTCTTTCCCCTTTCCTCAACGACGTCTGCCTTCTCTTGTCAACTTGTCTTCCTTCACTGCCTCCCTGTCTGCAGTTAAAACCCCTCCTTTACTGGCAGATCACTCCATTTTACAGATTTTACACACTGGGTCTTAGGACCAGAAATGTACACACATCTAAAACACAGGGAAAGGATAATCCGAATAGTTTGGCAAGGATTAGGATTAGGTTTAAAGGGCTATTTCCTGGAACAGTGGCGACTCAAAGGTATCCTGGATTACTGTTGACTAACCCTAACCCTATAATTGGTTTTCTCTTATGTTCAAGCCTTGGTGCAATAAAGAGCATTCAAATCTACAGCTCAGTTTTCGAGTGTGTTTGAGACACTCACCACAACAAACGCTGATCTTCCCTATGGACTTTGGTGTGTGAGAGTAAGTGGTTTAAAACCTTCAGCGTCCAGATAGAAAAGGTAACATATTCTCAAGATATCATTGATATAAGCAGCTTTTGTTAAGTGGCTATTTCCTGTATGTTCGTACTCCAAAAAACCTACACTGTCATTGTGTCCTTGTTAGCCTGCTTGGTTTGCTCCAGTGTAAACAAACAAAGGTGACGATATAAGGCGCCTTTTTAACCTGTTCTTCTGCGCTTCTATGGGAAAGTCAAAGTGGACAAAAGAGATAAAAACAAATGTGCAGTCACAGAAGGGACAGGGGGATAAAGAGGTGAGAGGACAGAAGGTTGAGGAGGAAGAAGAGGACTGATGTTCAGAGTCAAGGCAAGAAGTTCATTAATTCATGTGTCTGCTGATAGAAACATCACAGCTCTGGACTCCGACAGCAGTTTACTATCAGTCGCCTGCAGCCTCTTATGTAAGAGAGGAGGAAAAAAGAAGAAAGAAAGTCAAGTGGAGAGAAAGTCACAGTCGGGGTTCAGCAGCTTAAAGTTCATTATGCAGATTGCAGAGTGAAAATGCCTCCACTCAGTGAGTCTAATTTCTCTTTCATGGTCTGTTTGAGCATGAAAATGATCTTTTACATGTTCACAAAATGAACAATCACAACAATTAGATTAGTGATGCATCTCTGTATCCACCATGTTTTTTTATTCTTCCTTTTTTTTCTAGGATCTGCTCTTGTGAGTAGAAACACAGTGAGTACAGATTCCGGGAGGCAGAATGGAGATACGTCTAAGATTTAAAAAAAAATGTTCTCCCACTCACCATGTGAACAAATAATGAGCCATTTATTTTATTGTTTTCCGAAGCAGAAACTGTATCTCACTAATTATGACCAAAAGAGCAGATATTTGCGCCTCTTATTTCAGCATTGTTTTACTTATTATTTTTCAAAAAGAGTCTACTATAAAAGAAAATATGAACTGTAAAAAAAAGGGCAGATGAAGACAGAATACAGCCATTAAGTTCTAATTGGTTTTGTTTAACACCCTTCATCAAAGTATGATTTGTTTATTGTTTGATGACAAATTAATTGATAGGAAAAACAATGTTCTTCTCATTACCGGGAGTGCACTAATCAGTATATACTAATTATGGGAAAATAGATGAGCTGACACCAAACAAACAAAAAAAAAAAGGAAAATATTGTACAATAATAGAAAAACACTTCCCATTCCCTCTAAAAAAATAATATATATATATATACATATGTATATAAAATAATATATATATATATAACACTTTAAAGAGTCTTCAGTGAAACATGAGTGAAGCTTCAGGCCAGGAAAGAACATCTGTAAAAATGTTTTTAGCCCAATAAAGACACATTTATATCAGTAGGGACCTTTTTTTCCTTGTTGGTGAACAGTTAATTAAGACTGAATGTGAGTGGTTTAAACCAGCGAGGCTGAAATATCAAACGATGGATTAAGAATTCTCGCTCGCAGACAGAATGAAAGATTATCCACGAGCCTCGGGGGGGCCGAGGCCGATTCATGCAGACACAGTAACAACCTGCGAGCCAGCGGCCTTCTGGGAAAAAGAGGCTGCCATGACAGGCTGTGAAACAAACACTGTGTGGATGCTGAGACTCGTGATTAATGTCTGCGGGTGGTTTTACAGCTTTGAGGACTATATAAGTAAATGATCGTATAGGGGAAGCGGGAAAGCTCGTATGAGAGCAGATAAATAACTGGTGAGTTGCTATAGGGGTGTTGTTAAAGACAAACAAATGTGCTACAGAATCGCATGCTGATCCATGTGTTTTGTTTATGTCGGGCTGCAGAGGAATGAGAAGGTTCTGTGAAAGTGAACAGAAATGACACAACAAAAGGGCCGTGTTGAGGAAAGATCACGCTCCTGGGAAATCTACATAATGAAACCTGAACAAAAAACACAGGCTGCTGCTGCTGCTGCTGCTGCTGCTGCAGAAGAGTGACTGCCGTTCATCTGGATATGTGGAAAATGAGCTGAAGGCGTTGTGGACAAACAGAGGTTTCTGAGCAGGAGGCGGAGGAGAGATCTGCCAGACATTGACTATGGCTGCTCTGCTGCTTTGGTTCAGCTCGAGACCGTGGCACCAACTGTGTGAGAGACAGGATCATTTCCATTCAAAAACATTGGGAAAAAACAATTTTATCATCATGTCAAAACTTAAAACGTCCGGTACCAAAACACTATGGTTCATTACTAAAGAAATGATGTCAAATTAGTAACTTATGTTCATATTTAGAGGAAAATAGAGGATGAAGCAGGACTGAAAACTGATCCCATAAGAAGATAGGAGGAGGATTGGGGTGCTTTCTTTTAATCGCGCGTCGTCTCAGAACTACTGTGTCTGTTTGCCTCAAGGTGTCCAATTATTGTCATGTCCTGCCACTAAGTAATCCATCCGTTTGTTGTCCATAAGCTCAGGAGAAAGTTTGCGATGATGAAGTCCACTAGCTTAAATGATAGCGCATTAGCGATAAAGTCTGCTATCTTAAATGATAGCGCATTAGCGATAAAGTCTGCTATCTTAAATGATAGCGCATTAGCGATAAAGTCTGCTATCTTAAATGATAGCGCATTAGCGCTAAAGTCTGCTATCTTAAATGCTAGCGTGTTAGCGATAAAGTCCGCAAGCACAGCAGAAGCGAGATCGGCATCGGCATGACCGGAAGCCTCTGTCTTCGTTAAGACAGCCACGATTTAGTTCTTCTGCAGTGTGTTTTTCCTCGTCCATGTTCATTCAACGGTGAAAACACACACAGCTTCTCAAAGCAGGAGTAACAGTGACCATTAACCATTAAGTAGCCATGTGTTTCCTCTGGGACGAGCAGCTGATTGGCGGAAAAACTACAAAAGCACTGGAATGTGATATCACCGCACCCTAGGAATTGATTCAGAGCGATCGACAACCCTAACTCAAATACAAAGTTTATGGTTTTAACCACAATATTGTGATTTGAAACATTGAGTGGCTTCTTCGAAATTTCAACTTGCGTATTCTGTAAAACACAAAAATCTCAGCGTTTTTTTTAGTGTTTAGAGTGTTTACTCAATCTTGTGGCTGGTCACGTCAGTGGGATTGACACCTCGTCGTCCAACAGGTGCCTGTTTGCAGGTGACAAATACTGACAAAGGCGTTGGTCAAATTACAAATCTCCACGCTTGAAAACAGGAATCCGTTTGGCAACTATTTTATAATCTGTGTGAAGACCAGATGGGTGATGGGCAAGTGAGAAACGACGGACTGTGCAGTGACAGGTGCTGAAAATAAGCAGAAATAAGACTAATGAAACAAGAATGAATCCCCCAAAGCTCCATTCTGGTGTTTCTTGTGAGTCGACTGGAGTGGTGACAGGTGAGGATGAAAGAGGGTGTGCTTCCCTCCACATCTGCATCATGATGCCGCCTTTCACGTGGCCCATCGCGCAGCAGGTGCTGCCCCAAACACAGCTGCTTCTGCTGCCTAATGGGTTGGGGCGGCTCTAGCACTCATGTAAATCTTCCTGGTAAGAGGAAAGAAACAGCTGACTGCTCGATATAAGTAGCCATTCTGCATTATCTCACTGAGACAGGTGTCAGGGTTGCTTTATGTGTTTGTAACTGCGACTGCACGTGTTCCCATCCCAACACTTTTTTTCCCTTGCAGTTTTTAGTGACGAGATGAGAGGAAACAAGGGTCAAACCACAGCAGGCTCATCAGAAAATGTAATCATTTTTGTAAGGATTGCTGTATGAAGCGGCATAAAAGACTCACAGTCAGTGCGAATCCTCGGGGATCTTCTGCTCCGTTCAAACACAACAATCCCAAAACCAGACGGATGTGTGTTTGAGAACAAAGACAAATGAGACAAACAAAAAAAGGGAATTTTGAGACAAAACAACACTGATTAATTATTTATTTAGTGACGAGGGGAAAAGGTGGCGGCACTGAGTCTCAGGATGTGACTGTGCTCCCGACACGACCATTAAACGTGAACCAAATGGGATTTACTGTTCTTACCATTCTGAGAGAAGCCGCCAAGGACATTTTATACAATCTTGCCCTGAGGTCAGTGTGTACCTTATGTTCTTGGAAACAGCAGATGAAACATGTATAGAACAGTAGCGTGGTGGGTTTTTTTTGGGGAAGCTGAAGAAGCTGTAATACGTCTACGTCTTAAAAAAAGCAAAAATAACTAACAACGTTAAAATAGGCCGAGCAGAGTCAGCTACAGGCAGATTTAGTCCAGATAAGATAATGTGCTGTCTCATCAGCCTCCTCTTCCTCACATGTACTTCATGTACATGTACTTCACATTTAAAAAACAGCCAAGGTTGACCAAAGTACTTGACACAGTTAAAGGCACAGCAACATAAAAAGGTATACAACATAAAATCAATAGAAAATAGAAGCAAAACAGTGAAACAGTTTCATGATAAAATAATGTAATGGTAAAATCTTGATAGACTATTCTTAGCCTGAAGAGAAGATGTGGCTCTTTTTAAAGTCATTTAAAACATTAAATGCTGGTGGCAGATTTAATTTCCATGGGTAACTCGGTCCAAAGTTCCAAGCCTGATCACCCCGAGTTTTTAGTAGGGATTTTGTCTAATTTCATAATATGGAATTAGATTTATGTCAAAATACACAAATTGCAAATAAAATATCGATGTAATAGTTCTAAAATGTAATATTTCATTTGTTTGAAAATAGACTTTTTGATTGCAATGATCGGAATTTTGTTTGACCTAAAGACGGATTAAGATGGAGTGAGAGATAAGGTGACTCTAATTGTTATTTCTTACATTTTTTTGTTATTTGTTTCATTTTCTATGTCAAAATTCCACCCTGATTTATAAAGTAGAACAGTATTTCTGATTTTCCTCCAAGTACCACCAGAGGAAGCTCGCGTATCACCACAGTTTGAGAACCATGTGCTTGCTTCAAATCCAAATAAAGGATTTGAAAAACCGACATCCTAAAATAATAGATTTGAACTTACTAATGGAGGCAGAAGTGGCTCAACAACAATGCAAAATTGCTGTAAATGGAAGAAACAAAAACAGAGATTAGAAAAGAGAACAATTGAGGCTCTTGGTGGGAAGAAAAATAACTCAGTAAATGTCAGCCTGTGGGCGTTATAATGGGAGGTGTGGCACAGGGCAAAGGAGAGAGACAGTCTCATCATATCAGCTATAATGGGACAGCTTAGATGGACTCAAAGTGTCCTGTGGTGATAATTACACAAGATTGAAAGCACTTGGCACTTTTGATGAAGCTCATTTGGGCATGTTGCATATCACCTCAGCAGAGGAAGCTGCAAGAAGAGAGATGAAGACTTTTAGAAAGCTCCTCTGCAAATTGTCACATTTATGTGATTCTGTGCAATTTCTTGATAATACGGTAAATGTAGATACTATTGTTTAACAGCATCAAGATTCTCTGCTGTGAATATCAAAGACTGCAGAATTAACATTGCTTTTGTCTTTGTGTATGTGTTACAGTTATGTGGTCAAATGTGTCCGTTTAAACATACTGTAGTGAGTTTAATAAATTGACCAAATAAGTGCAGATACTGAAAAAAATAAAATAAAAAAAGTACCTGGTACCAGGTACTATGCAAGTGGAAATGCAACTTAACTGTGCCGAGGCGAGTAGAGCCAGTGGTAACACGCCATTATAGAGCACCACTTCCTTTCAACATGTTCTTTCAAAGTAAGAGCCGCTGACTTTGGGGTTTCTACTACTTCGTATATCAAAATTGAATCCTATACAATCAAATAAACAGTCCTAATAATTATGTAGCAATTGGTACATTCCCTTTCAATAAGAACTGAAAAAGGCAAAAGAAAAAGTTTGCACTTCCAAGCCACCGTAGGTGTAGCATGTACAGAGGATGGAGTTTCAGTCAGGCTCCACCAGCACTTTTCCAAACACGCTTACTTCTTTTTAAAAGAGATAAGGGAAGACAGAAGAATACAAAATAAAAGTCATTCCCAAACCACTTGCAAAAGACAGATGGTTTAAAAGGAGCAGAAGTTCTCAGTTGTCTGCAGAGAATATTTATTAGATTCGCTTTAAGAGCAACCTTGACTCATCACACCATTCCTTCTTAAAATGAGATAATGCTGGTCTAATCTCTAATAGAAGAATATCAGTCGGAGATAATCTGAAAAAGGACTAACAGCAGCGGCCAAGGCAACAACTTTTCACACACTGACTGTTTTTAAAGGATCGTCAAACGCTCCTCCTCTCCGGCTGCCTCCACACAGAGGAGTCAGTATTTGTCATGATAGTCATCGCCTCACAGCCTCGCCATCCCATAATAAATCGACTTCCTCCAAACATATTATAGTTTCACCTCTGAGCGTTTTTTAACACAGCGGGGTGATAAGAGTGAGGAAGAGAACGCAGGACCACGACGGATCAGAACTCGCGGCGACCTTGACTATTAATTAAGATCTTTAGTCTCAGCTTTGATAAGAAGATTAAAAAAAGAGCAAAGACATAGATCATTTAGACTTAGTGTCAAGTTGATTAGATCATTTTGATACTGAGCGGATTCAGATAAATCAATTCTGGACTTTTTTTTTTTTTGCAAAATAGCTTAGAACCATGGTTCTCAAACTGTGGTACGTGTACCACCAGTTACGCTAAAATAAAATCCTGGATAGAACCCGGGATTTGTATTATTAGTATTTCATGCCCCCATGTTATGTATTTATATTATTTGCATAAATGTCTGTGTATCGTGACATCACAAAAAACCCTCCAACTGTCAGTACTTCCCTTACAATACTACAACACTACATTATGAACATGTTTAGTAAATAAAAGATACCACATGTTAGTCATGTTCACAACATCTATTTATTTCAATCTTTTGTCCATATTAATGCCCTGCCCTCTTACCAAATGACCAATTTAGTGTTGGATGCTATTCATTACACTCGTGTTTAAAGCGACTGAAAAAATATCACATTAATGCCACTAAACAATATTCCCGTTTGGCAGTAAATACATAATGAATAAATAGACAGTCAGATGTCAGCTTTGAATTCACATAAACTCTGACGCCCCCATCTTGTTTTCTTTGTATTTAAACCTTACATCTTCAAAAGATGTAAGTTTTTTTTGTTTTTTAAAAAAAAGCTTCTTACACGTGAATATTTTCCGGTTTCTTTGCTCCATTTGACAAAAAAAAAAAATCATTAAAACTGAAAAGACATCATGAGCAAATCATGATTTCCAGGTTTGTTAAACACTGATCGACTTTTTTCAACATTTTAACTGCATTTTATTGACAAAAGAATAGTGAGTGAGAGTGGTTACATGGTTCTCCATGTAGGTTACTGTGCTTTATTTACATTTTTGGAAACAACACAATGTGCACATATATCCTCTGGTATGTCATGTGACTCTGCATATCGTACAAATAATCATGGTGGGCTAACACTAAAGTTTAGTTGTGTTCAGCTAAGTAGCACCTTCACACCAGCACAAGAGGTTTAAAAGTAAAACCATAGTAAAATTCTTGTGTGGGTTTAATTTCTTGGGTTCACTATATAGGGTTGTTGTGTTTTTAGAGTGTTGTTGTACTATATTGTCGGTACCGATAAGTGAAAGAATCAGTATGTGAGAATAAAGTGACGACAGCAGCCTTCACAGACCAGAAAAAACTTCTTTATTTGTGTCGTAAACCACTTTTTGAAAATGTGAAATGCATGTTATAGCTCCCAGGACTCAGACCTATTATCATAAATCATTGAGAACTGCCAGATTTTAAAAGAGCATTTATGTTGTAACCTTTACAGCTCTTGAGGTGCAGGAAATACACACCAAGCTCTTTCAATGAAAGGGGCGACGTTCACAAACGCTCAAGGATTTCAAGAAGAGAATCACCTTACACCTCAGTTGTAACATCTATATTTGTCGTTATGTTACAAACTATAAACAACGTGCTCTTTCTGAATCCCATAAACATGAATGCAGGATTTAAAAGTGTTTTCTGGCATTTTCAAAGGAAAAAAACGCTGTGTAAAAACATGAACTAAATGAGAGTGAATGACACAGTTGCCGGTGGAATCTGTAGATGAAAAACATCATAGGGGTTTTCATTTTTGGTAAAGCTAAAGTACAATAACAAGTGAAGTCACTTTTTTAAACCACAGCAGCTTCTCAAGAGAAAATGATTACTTTTAAAAGACAACAAAAACAAAGGGATGACGGATGCACTTTAAAATTCAAACATCTTTTTTCCATTAAAATCCCATCATCTCTTTGGAGAAACATTGAAGGAATACTTGATGAACAGCTGCTGTCGATCCTCTTTCTGCTCTTTACGCGCGAACTGAATTAACACGCGGCGGCATTCGCTTCATCCCGGCGACTTATCTTACATGTTTTCAATACACTTTACGTCTGCTCGACACTCTGCCTCTTGGATCATCTCCCAGTCTCATTTTGATCACGTTGCTGCTTTCTACCGAGTCACAATCCACCTGTCAGACTGAGGTGGATTAGCATTTCAAAAGCACATTAACCATCTCTGCACGTCGTGATGGAGGTGACAGACAGACACTGAGTTACAGCAGCCTGAGCTGCTAAAAGCTTCAGGGACATTCAGGCTCGTTTATGCTAAGCAGGAATAAACCATGTGCAATTTTTTCGCGATCAGTAGCATTTAGTTCCATTTCTGTGATTGCGATAATTGTGAAGGGGGAAAATCATTAAAATTTCATGTGGCCTGAGTGGCTTTTAAGTGTTGCCTCACTCGCTTACATGAGTCCTAGTGATTTATTTTCAAGTTCCACAAAGGGGAGCCTGCATCTTTCTATCTAATATGCGTATTTGAAGAATCAAAGAATCCTTTTCTTCATGATTCAAATCCACCTATAGAAAGCTGGCAGGTTGTTTCCAGCAGTTGCACGCTTCAGGGACAAGAAAAGAAACTGGAGTTTGGAATTGAAAACTGGAGTGGATCTAACAAAGTTAAATGCTCATGGATGTTTTTTTTCCCCCCAATCTGCTTTTCTTGTGCTTTCCTATTACAAGAAAAAGAAAGAAGTGCAGTAAGAGGAGAGAAGAACAATGGAAATAAATTGGAAAAATCAATCAAAGCTATTGAAAAGTCTGGATAATACAATTCATAGTCCGATTACTCCTGCATGGTTACGCTTAGTTGGACTTGGTTCATCCTTACAGAAAAGTCCATCAGCAAAATGACTCCAGTGACGTTTCCGAGCACAATGATCAGGGACATTAGAAGCACGTCATGTCCTCGACGTGTTGTCACTTCCAAGGTACAGTTCCTGGAACAAACTACAAGAGCGTCTGAAACTGAAAAATCTGGTCTGATTGGACATTTTTTAAATATTTTTTAAATGAATTGGAGGCAGAATCAAATGGCTGCAGACGTTTTGCCTAAATGCAGTTTGATTTCATTGAATCATTTCCTGATTGTGAGTTTAAATCACACACCCTGTGTATTTTAAGTATTTTTTTTATGAATATTTATTTTGTTTGTGTATGTTTGAGTGGTTGTATATGTACTGCTGCCTGTCTTGACCAAGACACTCTTATAAAAGAGATTCAATGAGTTTTTTTATTCCTGGTTAAATAAAGGTTATTATAATAATAAAAGAGACTGTAGGGGGCTCCCGGCAAAAAGGGAACCCGAGGGATCCCTTTAGACCAAAATGAAGCGAGCTCGTGGCATTGGGTGGAGAGAACAGGTGTCCAACCATGACCCTTGTGTCAGGGCTGCAGTAAAATGACTCGCTTTGCCCCCCATGTCACCGGAAACAGGAAACAAAGTTGTGCTTGGAATAATGTACAAAACCAAACGAGTTTTCCAGTAAATTTGACAGTGACGTGGACGAGACGCCAGCTGGTTTTTCATATTTACAGTTCATATTTACAAGGACTATCAAGACCTCATGAGTCCAGTTGTGTTGCCTGTTCGTATCAATATATACACAATATCCAGAAAAAGACCCATTTTCTTTCTATTTTCTCTCCTAATTTAAAGCTGTCAGTGAAGTATCCAGCGTCTCTCTTAGTGCAGTGTGACGTGGACAAACCCCGTCTGAATCCTCTGCTTCAGGTTCATCAGGTTGCCAGGTCCTCGCCCCCTGCACTTAGATGAAATACTCCTTCTGGTTTTCACAGGACACTCTCTGGGAGTCAGTCTGGTTGTTGAAAGGAAAATCTGGACTGTCCTCCTGTTTGACTCCCTTCACTTCCCGATTCCGATACGTCCCTTTTCGCCGGTACAAGAATCTGGCGGTGATCGCCAGGCCGGTCGCAACCACGAAGATCACCACGGCTATCACACCTGCAAGGAAAAGCATCTATGGGCGAAACCAGCCATTGATTTACACTATGGTCAAAAATGATTGAAAATAACTTAAATCTCCAACACTGAAGAAGAAAATGCGACAGTTTCTGAAAGCTGAGAAGTTGCACGTCAAAGCATAAATATGTGGTTATTATAGTCATTTCACTCGCGCTGTTTCTGGAAGCCTGAGAATCAGCGTCTTTGTTGCCAGAGAGGAGCGAGTGGGAAGAACATTATTATTGTAAATATGTTTCAAACTGTTCAAACGCAAAATCTGTTGTTCATTGTACAACTGCAGTGTTTTTTTTTCTCCTTCATTTTAAATAGTTAAAACAGTAAACGCTGTAAGGAACTCTGGAAAAATGGGCAAAAGCACTTAGTCACAGGACATTCTATGGAGCAAAAAAAGTCCAGACGGACATTTTGAGGGTTAGGTGTTAAAGGGTTAAACTAAATGACCTAATAGGTGAATGTTTTTAAGTTTGTCAACAGATCAGTGAATGTGTCAGAATGATTTGGCCTCATTGATCAATAATTCCATAATGTGCATCTCCTCTGATCTCTGTTTACAGTCTGTTGCATATGAAACATGGTGAGTGCAGATCATTCTCAAACATTTTCCACTCATTAGTTTTATTTTTGTGAAGAAACGGAGGCTATATTAATAAACTTTTATAAAAATGTCATTAATATTTAGCATTTTAGAGCTGCAGGACGCAGCATTGCTGTAAAAAGTGTTATTTGTTGAGTTTGCATGTGACTAAAATATGAATGTTTCTGGCAAAGTTAGGTGAGAAAAGTCAAACTCTAACCTCTAATGTATAGGAATGATTGACCTTAAGTCTTGTGTGTTTGGACCTCAGATTTAAAATCCTCAGTTTGGGAATGGCCGCTTTAGGCGACAGGAATAGAATCACGCAGAAAACTCTCAAAGCTGCGACAGCGTGCTGTGTCTTCACACCGCCGAGTCGTGACTGGCTTCGTTTGCTCACTGTCACAAAAGACTCGGCTCAGTAAATGGGCCACAGAGGACTCGGCTCCACAGAGTTCTGTGAGACTGGTCCGTGAAGTCGTCTCCCTCCTCCTTCTCGCTGCCATCTGGACATTTAAGTAATTGAAGACACACGTTTCATTATGTAGGGGGAGCAAAAAAGAGTTTGGTTTAATTGGAATTCCAGACTACGGCTGAAATTAAATTCGCGGGATATTACTCTGGTTTTAAAATGTCCACACGTTTGAAGATAAACATGCGGAAGTCATTTCAGGAGAGGTTTAATTAGTTTGGCTGTGCTTTGTGCACAGAGACACAGAGTCACACGGATTGAATCGACAGTTTTAAATGACTTTTGAGTCACATGTTCCCCCCCGAGTGACACCGTTATACTGTTCAGTCTGATTTCATCGGCCTGGTCAGAAAACTATTCATTTCTTTTTTTTTTCCACATTAAGTGAAATATTCAGTCTCACGTATGTGAAGGGAGATACAAGATGACACAGGTTTTTAATACAGTGAAACGGTTTCAGTACCTCCGATCAGAGCTGAGTCAGTCCTCATGGCATTGACTAAAGGTTGACCTGAACCCACTGAACCAGACTGGTCTACAGCCGAGAGAGAGAGACAGAGAGAGAGACAGAGAGAGAGAGAGAGAGAGAGAGAGAGAGAGGGAGAGAAGGTAGAAGAGAAAAAAGAGGAAGATAGAAGATTAAAATTGGGAAATAGAAGCAATCATAGAACAGCCCAAACAATTATAAGAGGCAGTGATGTGGAGAAACACAGAAATGAATACATGAGGCAGAAAAGTGGGAAAAGGAACGGGTCAGAAACAAGAAGGACTTTCAGAAACAAATTGAAAAAAGGTTTCCAGACCGTCACCCAGAAAAAAATGACAAGAGCAGAGAATCAAAACAATAATCCTAAATTACAGTAAAGGGATAGTTTAGGGGCTTTTTTTTAGGGGCGTTACCTGGGCCAAAGACATTTTTTTACGTCGTGGACATTCTATTCTCGGGGCTGTGTCCACTTGCTGTTGCTCCACTGCTGCTGCAAGACAAACCCATGTCTAATATGGACTTTGGTGAAGGGCAGTGAACAAAGGCTCTTTAACACAAACATAAAGCATTTATAGTTTAGAATCACCTCAGGGATCATGTGGGAAAGAAATTCAAAATGAACCATCTTTTGTAATAGTATATTATGACTAAAACGTTCTTTCTAACTAAATAAATAGGAGTCTAAACACCTAGTTCATGAACCATGAGATGCACATCACACAAGGACAGTAAGGAGTTTGTCATCAGTTAACATTTGTTCCTAAATGACACTGACAACACGGCCTGAAAACCGAACACTTTGTAAAATGCTCGCTCTCTCGTTTGCCGCTTGAGTTTGTGTCACTGAAGTTATTTCACGCGGAGGATTTCGATCTGATTCTGGAGCATAAACAGCACCTTTGATGTGAGTAATGGCGGAGAGTGGTGCACGACCTTAAACGCCCCTGCCTGACCAGTTCAATACCCATCAATATGGATGAGTACGGATCTGGATTCAGATGAAGATTGAATGCTGATGTGCAGGGACGCTAAATCGATGCACACACACAAACACACACACATACACAACACGGTGGCGGTGATAGTTATGATTTCAAATCTCATAATATGTAGAATCATGAGATGTGACGTGTGGGTGGGTGAAATGATGACTGATGTGATGGTTTTTAGACACCTTCACGTTGCCTGTTACATGGCGAAATAATGATTTTGACCCTCACATGATGTGGGTGGTGATAATCAGGATGCAGGAGCCAAAGCAAAGGCTTCCATTAAAGTGATAATTCAGGGTTTTTTTGTGTCACTGACTCATATTCAGCATTGCCAGGACATGGATTTTTGCCCCTCAACCAAAGTCTCACCTAATAAATTCTATTTAACCAACATTATTTTATGAAAATCTTGCAGTTACGCAGCCTTTCATGACTGGAAACAGAAGTTTGTAAGTTGTTTACTCTCTCACACCAATTTCCATGAAAAGTAATCTGAATGTTTAGCTCTAGGGGGACATAGGAGCTTCTTCCCTGTTGGGTATGTTTGTGTCACTGAGCTATATAAATCCAAACAAAGGATTTCAAACACCAAATTCACAAATAGAACACATATGGATGCAGACAGCAGTGGATCAACAACTCCCGATTGTGGTTTACAAAGGGACATAAACTTCAGTTTGCAGCAGGAACAGGCAGAAGTTTTCTTTTTCTCAAGGTGGCAAGAACAAGAACAAAGTTAGCTCTGGCCAGGACATTTCATACTTCATGAGAAATTCAAGTGCAGAACTTGAGAATCCTGGGAATGGCAACACTTCTGCATTAGCCACGCCCACTTCAAATTTCTGGCCAATCTTCTGACCAGGTCTTATTTGTGAGTACTATCCCTTCAATAGGTTCTCTTTATTTAACCAATATGTTTAACATGAGCATGCATGAGTCAAATAACCTTATGGATAAAGCTCTAAAAAAAATGTTTCAGTTCACTCTTTTTTTAAAAAAAAAAAAAAAAAGCCGTTCATCCTGAAACTTTACTGTTATGGCTCCATCTCAGCACTTTGATAGCGCTGTTTTCGGTCCCACCAGGCAGCTGTTAGCAGCAAAGAAGCTCTAAAACCCTCTATACACCACCTGCTCAGCATCAGACGGCAGACAGACACAGTCAGAGAGTGGCTGCGGAACACAGCGGAGCATTTAGCAGCCAAAGAGACACACGACTCCGTCAGGAGCATCTAAGGTTTATCATTGCACTTAGATTGTACACGGATTATTTAAATACATAGTCTAAGTAAGTTCTGGATATAATCAAAAACTACCATTGTCAAACGTTCCCTTACCTGACAGGTGGCGTTTGTTCTCGGCTGCGTATGGATCGGCTGAAGTCGAGGAACCACAGGTGGACTGGACCAAAGGTCCGCTGATGACAACCGGGCTGGTGTCCGGGTGGAGCAGAGCAGCTTTCAGAGGGCTGATGGAGTTGAAACGGACGACTGAGAGACAGCCGGTGAATCCAAGAGATCCCAGCTGTGCCAAATCTGAGTCCAACTCATCATAGTCTGAGGACATAAGAAGAAAAAGAAATTGTTGTAATTGTGTCGTAACGTTTTATTTTAAATTATTTCTTAAAATGAACCAAACCAAAATATAACGTTTAGAGAACGTTCCCTCAGAGTTACCCAGGAGCCTAACGTTCCCTTAAATTTGAGGGAAACAAAAAGTGAAACATTCTCCTGAGGTCGCACCATGGTCGCTGAACTCTGGAGAACGTTGTGTCCAGAGGTTTGAATGTAAACATTAAAGGTTATATCTTAGTTTTTTATAGACAGTTGTACATTAGTAATTTAATAAATATGAATATGAAAACAAATCTTTAAGGAGTATTTGTTTAGTTAAGGTTGTCTCACTGTCCTAATCCAGTGAAGGACACCAATGATGCTACACTCATGTCTGTGAAGGTTCTCACTCATCTCCTGTACATCACTGAACTCTGAAGTGATTCAGCCTCTCATCGGTCGCTCCACAATACACACATACACTTTCACCCTCGTCCTCTGTCTGCTCCTTGTTACTGAGCGTCTGTTCTCATGCCTGAGGCAGCAACGATAGTTTCCACAGGACAATTTTGCATGATGATGAGAGCAGCAGGAAACATCAGCTCCTCACTCAATCACCTCCTCCTCTTCCTCCTCCTGCCTATCTCTCTGTATTCCTTCCAGGTCCATTAGTCAGGCTGATGGATGAGCGCTTTGGAAGGGAACGACAGAAAATCCACTTTCCCGTTGCTTTTTCAGATCTTGATCTGACTCTGTGTCAATCGTGGTTTGACAGAGGTGGACGACTGGACACATGCTGACATGACAAGGTCAAAAAACACGCTGAGCGAGCGACACTCGGGCTGAGATACCGATGATTTATATCCAAAGACACGGAAATATGGAGAGACCGTAAACTGTGCAGTGTGGCTGTCATGTCTCTCGTGTCCTCCGGGTGTATCACAGACAAATGTACAGATATACCTGAGCTGAGAACCTTCTTCAAGGAACTAACATGTTCATGCAGACCGTGAAGATGAGGCAAATCAGTGAGTGAACCAACTATTCCACTCCAGTCCACCAGGTGGTAGTAATGTAATTGACTGATGGAGATTGTTTAGTGTCCTCTGATGGTTACAGAGCATACATGTGGTGGGGTTGAGGATTTTTTGGAGGGCTGTGGTGCCGGAAGTAACATACTAAGGGCTGGCTGCCAATGAAAAGCCAACGCTGGCAACTATTCCCCAAGCTAGAAGTCTCAATTTTTTTACTACAATAGAGGATTATGGGAGAAATCACAGAAAAGTGGATAAAGAGAAGGCTTCTAAGCACATCACGTACAAGAAACAACTCAATTTCAGGGAAAAGAGCTAAAGTAAAGTAAAAAATGTCACGGTAAAGGCTATATTTCAGCTAAATCCTTGGGCCTGCGCACTACGGCCCTCAGTACGTCGCTTCCGGCACCACCGCCCTCCGAAAAATCCTCAACCGTGTGGTGGCAGCTACTTAAAGCAGCTACTCGTCGTGTTTTACTTCTAGTTGCCAATTTGTTTGGGTGCACATTGACAGTGTTGCGGCGAGTCTCTCTCATCAGAGACACCTGTGACTGCAGCTCCTTGTGTTATTAGCAGCTTGTAGCTCAGTCCGTCTCTGATGGATCTGCTCAAAGGGAACATGAATAAGTCATGACACTGCCAATTACTGTCCCTCCCTGACTGTGGTACTGCCTCCCCTGTCTGTGAAAGAAAAACAGCAGCTTGATGATAATGATGTACAAGACTATGGCACATCCATGCCGGACATCTGGAAGAGCTCTGTACTCCCTGAACCAACGTTATCAACGTTAACACATTTCTACTTATTATTGGTTGTACTTTTTTATCTTATACTTTATATATAATGTAAAATATTCTATTAGCCCATGGCCAAGAGGAAAGTAATTGGGCTTGTAATGGGATTGGGATCAATTCTGGGATGAGCCAAGGGCTGGGTGCCCATGAGCAAGGCACCAAATCCCCAATTGCTTTTATTTTCCAGTTTCTTAATTGTAAATATTTTCAAATTTTCTTTCCTTTCAAGTTCACTAAGACTAAGAAAATTGAACAGACTGGATTTTGGTTGTCAGTGGTTGGACAACAATAATGGACTCCTTTAATAATCGGTAAAATGTTTTAAATTTACAGGCTTTACAAGAACGTTGAGTCAAATGAATCTATGATTTATTTTATATCGCATTTAACCCTTAGAACACAGAGCATTTTGGCTGCTTTCTTCTATTACCATCTATTACTATGATTAAACGTACAGTATATACAGAGGCTATAAGAATGTGCAACATATAGTGTTTTATATCCTTTTTGTCAGCGCAACCTAGGCAATCTGATAAAATAGATACATTTTCACCAACTATATAAACACACCTGAGCAAAAAGTACTCAAATTGTTTGAAGTTAGAATGAATTTGCAAAATTTGGAAACATGTCACAGCTCAAAGTTCACTCAACTCGTTTTTATGAACAAAAAGAAAAGAAAATACAGTCTATTTTGTGACTTCTGCACAATTATTGTTACTTAATATCACTACTAAAAATGCAATATAAAATGAATCATAACTTTGACTCAAATAAGAAGACGAAAACATTTTTTTAAAGCCTGAATATGTGACCTATAAACACACCCTCCCAGGATGTCCACATAAGGAGTTGTGTATTATTCCCATGGAAAATTACCATGGGTTCACCTGTGGCAAAGATCTGTGCCGCGTGAGCACTAAGAGTTAAATCCACCCACACACACACAAAAATGGGATAATGCAATAATTATCACAAAAAGTCACAAAATAGACTATTTTTCTTTTCTTTTTGTTCATAAAAACGAGAAAAGCTAAATTTAAACTTTGATGTGTGTCCAGATTTAACAAATTCAATCCAATTTAAAAAAAAAGAAGTACTTTTTAGTCAGGTGAGTTTATATAGTTGGTGAAAATGAAAAAAAATAATCTTTATCACAAAAAAGGATATAAGACACTCTCTATATTGCAGTCTTATGGGGGGGAAAAAAGCAGCCTAAATGCTCTGTATTCTCTGGTTAAAGCAGCCACAGCTAGTTTACTTCCTGCAGGAGCACATACTAACCAGAGGGATTTCAAGGGAATTTGGGGGTCCCAGTCAAAAGGGGCCCAACACTGAACCACAACAACAACAACAACAATGTTTCTACTGTTGCTACAAATGCAACCCTTGGCATAACTGGTTTTCTTTTTTTGTCTTTTTCCTCCTCTCAGTCACTTTATATGTAAAGCAAGTGCATGCAAGGGTTCATCCACTGATGCTATGAAATAATGATCCATTTAGCAGCAGGCTAGCAGCATGGGGCCTTGTTAGGGGACAGAATTGTCATTGCTGTGGACTAATGAACTCAGATGTTCTCAGAGGGCCCCTCTCAGATCAGGGGAAGGCAATTGCCTGCTTTGCCTACCTTGTTACAACGTCACTGATCATAAACTCGTCACCCTGATCTCTTATGAGATGAAACACAGATGCAAGCTAAATATAAGTATGTGTATGTGCAGTTTATGTCATTTTCAGGAACGATGTCAAGAGCCTTACCCTGTATTCTCCCCAGAACCAGAGACTTAATGGCATTGAATTCTCCATCAGATGTTAGGTTGAAATCCTCTCCGTCATCCTGGTTAACCTGAAAGAAGAAAATAATTGTGAAGTTTTTTTGTTTTTTTGAGCAGTAGAATTTGCTTGTTACGTGCGCGTCTTTGTGTTTTCAGTCATACTCCAACTTCTTTGCAACCTTCTTGCTTTACTGGGGAAATGTTGTCTCTGTCCGTCTTGACATGAAATGAATACAATCCTGTGTGTGCGCGGCAGCGCGAGAATGTCGCCGGATGACACGAGATCTAAACACCGATTATGCTGAGAAACACAGAGAGTCGCGTAGAGCTTCTACAGCTCCAAAGTTTAATATTTTGAAAAACAACACAGGGAAAGCTGTAAGTGAGATACAGCAGTGAACATATTCTTATGGTGATGCTGGTTCTCTGCACAGTGGGCTCACAGTGGGGAGTGTACAGCTCACATTAAAAGAAAACTGAACCATACCTTTAAATTCCACATAAAAAAACAGTATTAAGTCACTTGTACATGATTTTTGAATGTGAATATGCTGCTTATAAATGCGTCATTGAGAATCCCAAAATTAAAATGTCACCAGTTGTGCGTCACTGTGTGTCTGCTGTTGCCAGATACACTGATAAAAGCTGAAGTTTATTGAATTGGTCGGAAGTCAGAAACTGTTCCTGTGCTGATAAGAGTTTCAAAACATTTGTCTTTAATCACAAAAGGGTAATCAGAACATAGACGTCACGCAGGACTGACCCTTTGGTGGATGCTCCTTTTATGCAAATGTGACGCACATAATGTCCCGATGCTTATGCCACTACACATGCAGAGGTAAGTTTGGTAAGTTATGTGTTATTTATTGGCCTTTTACCGTAGCATTACTTGTCCAACTGTGTGGTGCAGCATGGAACTCAGCCGCGAGCAAAAAACACTGGGTAGGTAAAAGCTGGTGTACGAGAAAGTAAAAACATAAATAATAAACAGATAAAATGGAATGAAATAGATAAGTAAATCTGTACTTATAAATAAATAAGTAAATTAAATCAATCAACAAATACATAAATAAGGTATGATGAGCAATAGAACATGATAAAATTATAGGTGCAGTAAAATAGAAAATTAAAAATTCTGTTAGAGGACAATAAAGCATAGAATAAAAGAATAAAAGCCAGGTTATGGAGGTGGGTTTGTTTTTAAAAGATATTCCCATTAAAACTGCAGTGTACTGTGTGTGTATTACCTGCACAGACACAGAGTCGCTCAGTCTCCTGACAGTAACGGTGTGTAGTTGTCCGTTGGCCAGACTTTTCACTCTGCTCCTCAACACCTCTGCGTCTCTGCTGCTGTCCAGCTTGTACCTCACCTCCAGCTCATCTTCACACACACAGGAACACACGTGTCACTAGTATGAGCTGCATTTACAAAAGCAGAAATTGTTTCAAACACAGTATTTTCTGGGTAAAAAAAAAGGAAAACATTGCCACTGCTCCATAATCTTGGCTGAAAAAAAGTCTCAGAAAAAAGTTTCAGTCTCATTAAGCAGAGCTCACAGAACTAATCTAATTATTTAAATCTCATTAACTCTCTTGATATTCAAGACCATCAAGTCCATAATGAACGCGAGACCCTGTGATGTGTTCAGTGTCAGCTAAAAATCAGGATTTTAAAAAGAATTTCAACTTCAAAACTTAAAGAAAAAATATTACATGCATATTAACAGCAGTGATTACAAACCACTACTTTTCTACAGACATACTTTATAAATGCAATTGTGAGTATTTTTTTTTTGTGGAGCTGTAGATGCATTCAAGGGTGAAAGATTTCAGGGGGAAACAAGAGAATCCTCTCTGTGATTTCACATGACACTTCAGTTTCAGTCCCGCTCCGGGCTTTTCTTCTGGCACTTTCCCACTGTACAGTTCCAGCACAGCACCACTCTACTCAATCAACTTTTATTTTGAAATCCTGTGAGATATTGTCACAGATATTATTATTGCGGTATCATGATGGAATATTGTGATGTCGTTTTGAGCACATATCACCCACTCTGACCAGATCATGTTTAGCAGCCCCGTGGTCACCTGAGTTTGAGACCCCTGGTGTGGTGCAGGAAAAGGAGGAGGAGGGACCAAAATTTTTTGCAAAAATCAAAAAGGATTAGAGATAAAAATGGTAGAAAAGGTAAAAAAAAAAAAGGCAATAAAATAACAAAAGAACATCCCTAAAAATTAAGAAGCTATTTCACATGTCAATCAAACAATCCAACTCCTTCAAAATAAAAGCCTTGCATCCTCCTCACCGTGCTTGTTAATGATCAGGGCCATGTACTCCCTGTAATACGAGCTGATGTAGAGCAGCAGAGCCGGACTCTGGTTGGTCCTGAAGCTCAGGGAGACGTTCTCTCCTCTCAGTGTCATGTCAGAGTAGATGGAGGACGGCAGAGCGCTGCTGTTCCTCATGAACTCGTACGGCTCCTTGAAGGTGTAGCTGACAGACGTGGCAGACTTGAAGGACGCCGACACCTCTGGAGGAAAGATATTTTTGATTTTTGCGGATCAGATGTTTGAAGTACGTAGTCGACGGTTTCCCTTTCAGGGAGTTACATGACAATCATTAATGAAGCATTAATACGGCATGCAGACATACTCAACTGAAGGGCATTTCCCCCCACACACAACAGTTCCATTACACCTTGTTGTCGCTCAGGATAGATAATGTTTTAGATAATGTTTTGACATGCTTTGAATTGAAGATCTTGTATTTGTGATGCAGTTGAACCTCTTTTCTCAAGCACATCTCACATATGGCCCTATCCACTATGGTCCCAGCTCGCCACGCCAACGGTTTAGGTTGCGTTTCCACTATAAAAATAGTCCCTACTCAACATGGGCGGAGTCATCACTGCACGGCTGCATGAAACTGCGGTGACTTCGTATTACACGCAACACACACACACACTTGTAAAGCAGTTGTTTTCAGTGTAAATGAATCTCTTTCACTCCCCACTTCTTCTCTGTTCCACATTTTTCCTTTCACCCCAACCGGACGAGGCACATTTTAGAGTCTGGTTCTGTCAGAGATTTCCTCCTGACAGAAAGGGAGTTTTTCCCTCTCCACTGATGCCCAGAAACTTTTTTACTTTTTTCTACTACTTTCACTTTTTTTTGTTTTGCACTTTTAATGATTTTAACCCAATCTTTACAACAGTTATCTCTGTCTTCTTGATAAGTCATTCATGTTCAAGTAAACAATGTCAAAACAAGCTCTACAAGGTAGAGGAAGTGAAAACACATCCACGTATCCACTCACATGTCTTGTTTTGTATGATCCTGCCTAATGATACACCAAAAACATAATTATTATTATTATTACTCCTCTTTCTGGAATGAAGCTAAACCTGTAAACACCTGCTCTGCGTGCTCATTTAAAAGACAAAGATCTTTGCTGACTTGGTACCTCCCCTTCACTGAGCTGTTTTAAGTTGTGTGCAGTCGAGTGCAGTGCAGTTCGCAAACTGAGTTCGCAAGGTGACGAGAGCCAAGGAGTCCGACTTTCAGTTTCACTTCAGGGATGAGAAATGGCAGCGAAAGGAGTTCAGCTGGGGCAGGAAACCATGCGTTGTGCGATCTGTCTGGATCTGCTGAAGGATCCTGTCACTCTTTCCTGTGGACACAGCTACTGTAAGAACTGTATTAACTTCCACTGGGACACAGAGGACGAGAAGACGATCTACAGCTGCCCTCAGTGCAGAAAGACCACCATGAAGAGGCCAGTCCTGATGAAGAACACCATGTTAGCAGATTTGGTGGAGCAACTGAAGAAGCCTGGGCTTCAAGCTGCTCGTGCTGACCACTGCTATGCTGCAGCTGAAGATGTGGCCTGTGATGTCTGCACTGGGAGGAAACTAAAAGCTCTCAAGTCCTGCTTAGTTTGTTTGGCTTCTTACTGTGAGGAACACCTCCAGCCTCATTACGAGTCACTTGTATTTAAAAGACACACGCTGGTGGGCCCCTCCAAGAAGCTGCAAGAGAACATCTGCTCTCATCACAATGAGGTAATGAAGATGTTCTGTCGCACTGATCAGCAGTGCATCTGTTATCTCTGCTGTGAGGACCAACACAGAGGCCACGACACGGTCTCATCTGCAGCAGAAAGGACGCAGAGGCAGAGAGAGCTCGAGCTGAGTCAACAAAAAATCCACCAGGGAATCCAGGGCAGAGAGAAGAATGTGAAGGTGCTTGAGCAACAGGTGGAGGCTGTCAACCGCTCTGCTGATAAAGCAGAGGAGGACACTGACAAGATCTTCAAAATGCTGATCCGTCTCCTGGAAAAAAGAAGCTCTGACGTGAAGCAGCAAATCAGATTCCGGCAGAAAAGTGAACTGAGTCGAAACAAAGATCTTCAGGAGAAGCTGCAGCGGGAGATCACTGAGCTGAAGAGTAAAGACGCTGAACTGCAGTGGCTCTTACACACGGAGAATCACAACCACTTTCTACTCAACTACCGCTCAGCGACACTCAGTCCGCCTCCATTCTCATCCAGGACCAACGTCATACTGAGGATGTGACAGTAGCTGTGTCAAAGCTCAGAGGTCAACTACAGGATCTCCTGACTAAGCCATGGACAGACGCCGCATTTACAGTGACTCCAGACGATGTTTCACTGCCACAACCAGAGCCCAAGACCAGAGCTGAGTTCTTACAATATTCAAAGGAAATCACATTGGATCCATACACAGTACACAAACACCTGTTGTTATCTGACGGAAACAGAAAAGTAACAGCAGTGAGGAAAAAGCAGTCTTATTCTAGTCATCCACACAGATTCAAGGACTGGCCTCAGGTCCTGAGCAGAGAGATTCTGACTGGACGTTGTTACTGGGAGGTGGAGAGTAGAAGTACAGGAGGAGACGTCACTGTAGCGGTCACATATCCGAGGAAAATCTGCCAAGACGGGACCTTAGATGAAATGGGTTTTGAAGTCCAAAATGGATGCTGGGTGATAAATAATGATCTGACAACCGCCAGATTGGGAGTGTACGTGGATCAAAGCGCGGGCGTTATCTCCTTCTACAACGTCTCCGACAACATGACTCTCTTCCACAGAGTCCAGACCACATTCACACAGCCTCTCTATGCTGGAATCGGGATCTTTTACTATTCTGAACTTTTCAGCTTTTATGGAGCCTCAGCCGAGTTCTGTAAACTCAAATAGACGTGTGTTATTTAAGGAGCCGTGAGATAAATCTTGTATTTTACTCTTTAAAACTTGAATCCTAATTTGTTTCTAAAACACTTTTTTATTAAAAAAAGCCATGGTTGCATCATTTGCCTGCTATTACAAGCTTTTCCAAGTCATGGCTTTTCACATTAAAAAGGGTTTTAGAAACAAATTGTGAATGCAAGCTTTCTGTCAATCAAACAGTGTAGGGTGCATTGACATTATTTACATTTTATTTCTTGGTGCATTAATGTTACCAGATACCAAAATAATAAAAATGAAATATATTGAAAAAAAAACCCGTATCAAATGATAAATAAAAATTAATTATAAACATCTCAGTTCCAAAAATTTAGAATTTTCTGTTTGTTTTGTTTCATGTGTCAGGCTTTACAAGGTTAAGGGGGATTATTTGTTTTAATAAGAGTGATTTCTACTGTTTAACACGGTATCTGAACTGGATAATCTTCTAAATCACAGTCATAACTACTGTGAAATTACAGTAATTACAGTACACTGAGATTTACTGTATATATTCACCACACTTCGCTTATTGACTTATTTTGTTCTCACTTAATAAATATATCTACAATTAGATTGAACATGTTCTGTTTCAAAGATTAAAGGTAAGATTTTCTGATGTACTGTATGATAAACCTGTAGTTATCATGATCATAATCAACGTGATCATTCATTTTACTTTATATAAGTACGATTTAAGGTGAAACAAAAGAACACATCTGTATGTGCAGTCGGTGAAGATAATTTGCTGATTAAATGTGTAAAATAAAGTTTTCATGTGAGTGCTGAGACTTGTTCTGTTTTCATTACATTAGAAAATAGGGCTGAACTATTAAGTTTTCAAAAAAAAGTTTTGCCAATTCAAAAAAAATGCACCCCATAGATGTAATAACTCATATATTCAAGTTGTCATCCTTGCATCAGAGCATGGTCGTTAACATCTCAGTCACATGCTTCAGTCCAAACAGAAAACTTAAAGCTGAGTATGTGTGAACCTGTTTGACAGAAGACTCCGGTGTGGGCAGACTGGCCACAGTCACAGTGGAAGCCGTTGGCTCTCTCCACACAGCGGCCCTGGTTCTGGCAGAGCGAGCCGTAGCTGCTGCAGTGACCCGGGCAGCCTGGTCGCACCCCGGGTGTGATCTTGGCCCTCTCCTCCAGGTCCAGGGTGACGCCGTTCAGCTGCAGAGAGCGAATACAGCCTCTGAAGCCCTTCTGCCTGGACGCTGTGCCTCCTGACGACAACAAACCATTAAGAAGCAATTTACAATGGATGAGCTCATCTGTACATGACATACGGAAAATAACACTCAAATAGGTATTTTTATTTATAGAAAATTATGAAAGGCTTTGGAGAATATCTTTGTAACTCATTCCCAGAATAAAACTCAATCACACGATCTCTGTCCACCCCCAGGTGACCTATGTTGCATTCAAGTGATGTCAGAATAATCGGGTAAATGATTTTCCGACTGACAAAAATCAAACAAACACTGATAGGCTACAGTAAATATCGACCCGTGTAGAGTAAAATAGATTAGCAAGTTATTTATTTCCTTAAATCATGATATCAATGATATCAAGTCAATTGTTTTAGTGATTTTAGGTATTGTAGAGTCTACTAGTAGAATACAACAAGAAGTCTGGGATAAAATCACTGATATAAAGCTTAAAAAGTGTTAATGCATAGTTGATAACAACATGAAACATCACCAGAAACGGCTAACCATGTCTTTTAAATGTTTTGATTATTAAAATATAAAAAATCTTCTTTGTAGCATCCACTAAGTTGAAAAATGACCTCGGGAACATCGAACCTTCCTACACTACTTGAATGCAGTGGGAATTTAAGCGGCATGGTCATGTCCCAAACTTATAAATTACATCCCATTTAACTTAAAGTTACTCATTCATGACATTACTTTCAAATGTAAGTATATTCTACTTCCAATTAGTAGACTGCGCTTAAATTTGATCGTTACACAATCAAACTTAAATTATCTATGTATGTTGAAATGGATTGTTTGAGTAGAAATGACATCCGGGCTAACAGTGCAAGCTTCAGCACACCAAAATCAGGTCTTTTTCCCAGGTTTCTCAACAGAAATGGAATTGGATTTATTGAAACAAGCGAGAAAATTGTGAAGAGCGACGGGACACAGAAGTAATCTGGAGTATAATGAAACACAGAGTGAAACATAGTTGGATGTTATTTGGAGAAAATGACCCGAAAAAAAATATAATTACTATTTAAGTGACAATAACCAAAACATTTGCTTCCTTGTGGCTTCTGAGAAATCTAAAAATAGTCTTTCACGAGGAAAGTGAAACAGACTCAGCAAATAGAAGTAGCTCATCAGTCACGACATGTATCGCACATTATACCTATTTCTCCCTGTGTGTGCGTGGGGTTTTCCACCAGGTTCTTCAGTTTCCTCCCACAGTCCAAAAACATGCAATATGGGGATTAGGTCAATTGGACACTCTAAAATTGACGACAGGTGTGAGTGTGAGTGGTTGTTTGTCTCTATGTGTCCCCGTGATGGACTGGGAACTGTCTAGATTGTGACCCCGCCGAATGCCCTACGTCAGCTGGGATTGGCACCAGAACCAGACAGTTACCAAAACATTTGCTTCCTTGTGGCTTCTGAGAAATGAAATCTAGAAACAGCTCGACAGAACAGGTTGTCTTTCACGATGAAAGTGAAACCGCCACAGCAAATAGGAGCGGCTCATCAGTCGCGACATGTGTCGGACACATGAAGGGGAAGATCAAAGGAGCGCTGAAAATCCTCGCGCAAACGTCGGAGACAAAGAAGAACCGCCTTTGGGCGTTGGTGACAGACAGACAGCGACGCGTCGCACAAACACACGAAGGCTCGACAACCTCAAACAAAAGATTCCACACCTCCACCGTGGAAGTCATTTCACTTTTCATTGCGTGCCTTCAGAAACTGCCGTGTATGGATTTGTTTTTTAGCACCTACGGTCCAAACAGCAATAAATGAATCAGAAAATAAACAATGTGTTGGATCATAAATCTATGCAAGGCAATAACACGGCTAATTAATCATAAACAACGGCATCCACTGCTTTGTAGAGCTAAAGGCGGGATTATCACTCACATGTACCTATCCACTAATATACACACACACATATATATATATATATATACATATATATATATATATATATATATATATATATATATACACACTGTATCTATATTTATGGCTTCTAAATTTGCACAACACAGCAGCTTTTAATTTAAACACAGGAGTGTTGTTGTTTTTTGAAGTTTCGATGAATAAATACACTGCGTGTGCAAAGATGAATTTTTAAGCCGGGAGCAACTTAATCCAAATAAATCAATATCCTGTCTTGGATGGATTAACTATGTACACAATAATGCACACACAACAGTCACATCAATATACATGAAAACATTTGCTCAAGCATTTGATTACGTTCATTTGTATTAATTAGTCAAACGGTGAACAGGTCACTTATTTCTCCTGTGGCTTTGGAAGGAATTTCTTTTGAAGCCTGAATTATTTTTTGGCCTCTACCCTTGTTTGCATTCTGAATTTTTCTTTTTTTTTCTTTACCTAAATTATTAGGTTAAAAGAAGATTAAATGAAGAATCAGAATAGCAAGAGCTGCCTTTGACAACATCAACAAAGATTGGCATCAATGCGCGATCATGCATCTAGAAAAATCAGAACCACTGCGGCACGAACTAAAGTAACAGCAAGTAAAATTGAGACTGAGATCTTGGACTGAGCACAAAACAAACAAAGGAGTTATAAAAAAATAAAAAGATGAAAACAAAAAACTGCTTATACCATCAAACAGTGGAAATGTGCATTCTTTGGTCAAATCATAAGAGATGATCTACACATGAAGATGGCACATGAAGAAGAAGACGACCCTGGAATTCAGTATCTATTAATTGTGGCAGGTGACCTCATAAAACGACGCAGAGACCGAGGTAAAACGAGACGAAAGAAAAAGCCCAAGAAAACTTTCAGGAGTGAATTCTACTGCTCATAAAACCCGGTCCATCATCATTTGATGGGATAATGCTCCTTGTCTGCCTCTGCCCTGCTCTGCTGCTGTATACACACAAACACTCCCTGATAGTTTAAAGATAAAGAACGCAACATGGAAATGCTGTTACATCATTTCTATCCAAGAAGCCCAAACAGAGGCAGAATAAAACATGTAAAACATTAAAAACAGCTTTAAAAACCCTGGCAGGAGGAAATCACTATAAACACAATATTTCTATGTACTGTACACAGTATAAAATAACTACTCCCTGCTGCATGCTACTGCGCGTTATTTATCGGCTGTAATCAGTGGTTATTTGACTCAGCAGTTTAGGAACATTCGTCCGACTTCTTCAGTCATGCAGGATCGTCAGAGGAGGCCACACTTGCTACCATCTTGGGAAAACCAGGAGTTTAAATGAGCTGACTCAGCGTCTTGTGAATTCTGCCGGCAAGAAAACAGGATTGAGCCGAAAATGAAAGGGAAAGGAATATTTTTAGGGCCTTTGTTTAAGGATTGACTCACATCCATCCAGGCAGCTGATCTTTACGTTGATCAAACGTCGCAATAAAAGCATGTCAAATAAACAAGATATCAGCTATTAACCACTGGACTCTGCACCTGATATGAGGAGATCTTTGATGATCTACCGTCTTCACTTTTTATGAATACAGCCACAGAAGCACCATGCCCGATATGGTACAGTATATTTAGGCTACATTCACACAATGTTTGTGTTTCAGGGTTTGAACCAGTTACTCAGTAGTTTCCCATCCTTTGCTCATCAGTTCTGGTCTAACTACAGCCACACAAAAGATATAAGTGAGGTAAATCTGCACTGACAATGACAAAAACAGCACATTATGAGCTTCACTTGTGCAATTCCATGGAAATGTCTTCACACAGATGGCTGAATTAGATCCTAAACAGATGAACTATTCATCTGTGAATAGCTCCACAGTGATTCATACAGTGGCATCTAATGTGAACTGAGGGCAGAGGCACAAAAAAAAAGGTTAAAGTTATCAAGCTGTTGACTTCAGAAGAGCAGAGAACACTGAGCTACTGGATCCCAGGAGAATGACATGGATGCTGTATGAGGAGCTACATGCTATATATCATTTATACTGTATAGAACAACATAATGTGTGAGAATAATTGCTGACGACAAAACACAGACACTGCTAATGATGTAAACTGTCGTCACCTATGAAGAGCTGGCTGTTGAGCTGCAGGTGGAAGTGTCCGTCAGTGGGCGCTTCCTGAGCGGCGGCGGGAAGCTCGTCCAATCGAAGCGACGCCTCCTTGACATTCCGCTCCGCTCGGATACGATGCCACCGGTTGTCGTTCAGTGAGACGTTTGACTCCGCGTGGACCTCCAGCGGCCCGTTGCCCACATCGAATGAGAAAACCACCTGAGTGGAGGCTGGAAGGCGGAACCCGAGTGTGTTATTAAGACGACATAGCAGAAATATTACAGTATTCAATTCAGCCCTATAACTCTTCTCCTAAAGTTTGCTCCTAGGAACTGAGTAACAAAAGGCGGTGGAAGAGGACACTCCTTCAAGAACGAATGTTTTTGCCAAAGAATCAACGTTCTCTTGTCAAAAAACATACAAACAAAAAGCCGTAGTTTAAAGGGCCACTCAAGCCTTCACCCAATCCGTAACTATAATGTAGATGGAAATAGTGAGCTGGACACAAGCCTGATGAGATGCACGGTCAAGGTCATGGTTAGCGCTCTTGCTCTTGAGTTCTCCGGTTTCCTCCCACAGTCCAAAAACAAACAGATTAGGGGATTAGGTCAATTAGACACCCTAAAATGACCAGAGAGTGTGAGAGTCAATGGTTGTTTGTCTCTATGTGGCCCTGTGATGGACTGGCGATCTGTCCAGTGTACCCCGCCTTTCACACCATGTTAGCAGGGACCCTCATGTGCAGGATAAAGTGGATGGATATGGCCAAAGCAGTCATTTGCCTTGTCACGAGCATAAAAGCAATAGAATCCTCAATCGATGGGGGAAACTCTATATTAGGCATTGACAGCTTGATCAACTGCCAGTTGGCAGAAGAAAATGTTACTGATCAATGTGTTAAATAATTTGATTAGCATGTAATAGCCTTTTGTGAGCCACAGGCTGCACTGAAAATCCTTCCAAAAATGCAACAGGAAACTTTTGTGCAATACCGTCCTAAAGAAGCAAGACATTGACTGACAAAGTACCAAAAGTCAACTTTTAAACAAGTTATAGCAAAAGTGAGTCCATCATTACATCATTACAGTGCTGGTAAAACAAAGCTCAGCCTATTTGTTTGGTTATGGCTGCTTATCTGTGGCTCATGTGAGGAACATTAGTATGGACATCTCAGCAAACGTGTCAACAGTTAACATGAACAAATCAATTGAGAAGCTTTTCGTGGATTCCAGCTGAGAATACTTTTCACAGCGCAGTGAGCAATTAAGCTCAGTGATCTACATAATTACCCACAGTGGGATAATACATAAACTGTACGTGTAGGTACAGATCATCTTATGATCTGCTAGTCCAGTCTAGTCAGCCCTGACTAGAAATGGAAGGGATGAACACTCACATCATTTTAATTCAAAAACAAAGAGAATCTCGGAGAGGAACAGGTATTTTCGAAACATGCTTGTCCTTCATATTTTTGAAAGGAGAGGGTGTGTCTCTCTGGGAGTGCAGAACAAGATAAAACAATAGCCGAGCGTCTAAAAGTATATTTTTATTTCGAGACTGTTCTCAGGACCAGCTGCAGTGGTACAAGAGTGATCTGAGGCAGCTGCCAACAAAGCAGCCGTATTCAAAGCCGGAACAGCCACGCTGACAGTGATTTCCCTCAGGAGAGAGGCTGTTTGTGCAGCAGTGTCCCCGCATTAGATTCTGTATATGCTCCTTCAAATCTCATCTACAGTGAAGCATAAAAATGCAGCAAAGTAAAATGAGATTAAATTGAAGAAAATGGGCTCATTAAGGTTCAAACGGCAACATATTTTAAGACTTTCTCCACGAAAAAAAGCTTGTCTGCTCCTAAATGTGCAACACATTGTTTACTGCATTACTGTCTCTGCCCATTCACATAGTAAAGAACACCATGGGGGGTATTTATGTCACATTTTAAATGATACCACAGCAGAGAGGGCTATAAATGTAAATAAACAGCCACAAAGTAGCGCTATCCATAAAGTACACTACCCTCTTGGTTACTGTCGTCATATTCCACATAACACTCACTTTGTACGATGTTAGAAAGCTAAGCAGAGCCCAAAGAGCTTCCCGGCAGTGCAGATTAACTCTTCAGTTTGGGTCAAAACGGTGAGAAACATCATCCTAGTGCTAGTGGTTCTCTTCATCATCTGTGCAGTCTGACACACAAAAAAGACTTCTCTATCGTCGCGTGGAAACAAAGCAAACGGTGAATCTTTCCCTCACTGATGTGAGGGGTGTAAAAAGATCACAAGATTAAATGTTCCTGCCGCAACTTTGCAACACTGACCAAACACTTAAGGTTAATACAACAGAGTTTAACCAACCTCATAACAAATATTCACCCTTCAGGGTGCAGCGATACAGATTAAGTACGAACCCTCTGGATTTTTGGGTCGTACTAAGAACCAGATTAAGACTTTGACTTCCAGGCTTCACTGACACATCACTCTAATCCGGATTAAATATTTCCCCTGGAGGTCTCTACTTACACCTCAGTTCGATGCGGATGAAGTCTTTGATGCCAAGGTTCTCCAGGAACACACCGGAGGAGGCTGTGGTTTTGAAGAGGAAGGAGATGTCTGCACTCAGCTCGCCGTGGAAGGTGGGAAAGTGGAGGTACGACGTCTCCTTGTCGAAAAACGCGGCGTTCCAGAAGCTCTCTGACAAGCAGCGAGAAATCACAGTCAAGATTTTCACATGTGAATCACGTAGGGAAGAAGTGAGCCATCGCGTTCTGCTAATTATCTTACGCACGGGTCTCGTTGGGATTAAACACGACAAACACTTATTTATTTATCTACTTAAATGGATGTAATTACAATTAATGGAAAGAAGGAAAAGCAGCACGTTTCTTTGATTTGCTTTGTAATGAGAGGCAAGTACTGCAGTGTGACATTTTACAAAGGGAATATGCATTAGTAACAGTTCTGCTGCTGATAATAAGCCTCTTGGTATGGAGGTGCACGACCTAGGAGGATTTATTTATCACAAAATTGGCAGGTGGAATTAAAAAAAACAATAATTTCCATGTCAGCAGAAATTATATTTTATATTTGTTTCCTTATTTTAAAAAAAAGGTAGATGTACATTGCATTTTCCTTATTTGTAAAAAAAAAAAATTCTGAAACAAGTACGATTTCACTACTCAGTTAATTTCGCGTAACCAGGCAACCAGAGCTGAACTTACTGTCTCCATGACAACGGAGAGGTCCCACCCTGTAGGCAGCTTCTGACCCCGGCCTCTGGATGTCACCCAACACCAGAGACCTAACAGGGAGGCTCTCCTTATAGGTGAGCAAGCCCGAGTCCTCAGCCCTGCAGGAAGAGGAGGAGGAAGAAGAGAAGGTCGGAGATAAATATGAAGAAGGAGAATAAAAGGTTACAAGGAGGATGAAAAAAAGAGTGAATTAATTGAAAGACGAAGCACAGACACTGAAACTACCTTGCTCTCCTTTTCCCCCTTAATGACTGCTCTGTAAAAACACTTTCCAAACTGACAAAAGACATTTGGTTGTTCTCACAATTCAGCAGTAATGCATTCATCCTTTGTTGCCACAGGTCTTTATTACAGTATTTTAATTCTTACGTTCATCCGTGCATGTGTCTTGTTTTGTTTCCCCTTTGCATTTTAAAAGACTTTAACTGTAATATCCTCTCATTAAACCAACATTACATCATCACAGGCATTAAACTTTCATTTATTCTCTGTGAATGCACTGCAGCCACAAAAAAGAGGAGAAAATAAATAGGAATAAGCAGAGGATCACGTGCCTCTTCTAATGAGTTGCTTTGGTTAGCAAAGAGGGAGCTTTCAGTCTAATTATCAGCAGTGAGTTAACAAGCAGACGACACAGGAATGAACTGCAATGATAAATGAAATATATAACTACATTAAAGTCACTCAGTTTTCCACAGTATCCACAACACTAAATGATTTCTTCCGTCTGTCAGAGCATAGCTTTCGTAACGCTTGGTGAAGGGGGAATTACCACTCAGTGCGGTCGGCGTCACAGTTGCAGTAGTGATGTGTGTCCACACAGTCGCCCTGCAGGCCACAGGCACACTGTTGGCTGCCTGGTTGAGCTCCACCCCAGTAAGTCTGGAGACGACCGGTGCCGGGACCCCCAAACCACCAGCTGAACGGAGAACCCTCTGAAACACACATAATCACAAACTTTAACGTGTCTACCGCTAAAGGACCCTGAAAAGGGAAGTTCTACCTTTGTGGGAAACATTGTCACGTCTAGAGAATGGCATTTTCCTTCTGGAGAAATAGTTTTTACCTATAGAGAAAGAAATGTTACCTCTGGAAAAGGAAGTTTTAGCTTTGGAGAAAACACCTTTACCTCTAGAGAATGGCATTTTACTTCTGGAGAACTTTTTTTTTTTACTCTGGATGAAGATAAAAAATGATGTAGAGAAAAAAAAGACCTTTAAAAAGGGGAAGTTTTACCTCTGCAGGAATACATTTAACCCATACTGATGTCTCATTATGTTTATTTTCAACACCATTGCTAGTTTTGAATTTCCCAAGAAGAAAAAAACAAACGAAAACAAAACCCTGACCCACGTGGGCCCAAATTAAAGTGACTTAAACCACACCATCAGCTCTTTCTGGGTTATTACATGCATCTTGTTCAAAAGTGATAACGTCGTAACGGCTGCATTGATCGTTCATGAGGTTGCTGTGAGTGTTCAATAGCTGCTTAACCGAAAATAAGAGAGGTTGTAAAAGAAGAATCACCAGAGCAACAAAAAAGGTTATGAGGGCTGCAGATCATTTTAATGGTCCATATATACTTTCTGAGACCAGTGCGCACACGACAGCAGCCTCTTGCGTCAATCAATAATTGACTCGGATGCTCACAGTACATAAAAGCTGTAACACAGTGGGAAATAATGTGCGCTGTACTGGGATTCTAAGAAAATAAGTGAAGGCTGTATGGAAAAACAAAATCCCCCTCTCTCTCCGCCTCCCAAGATGAAGGAGAGGAATGTTTTCCAGCCAACACTGAATACATTATTTTGAGTTGAGGTCCATGACAGTATAAATGAAAAAATAATATATAAATAAATTCACATGCTGAGCGTGTGTAGGTGGGGAGGATGGAGAGAAGGTGGTTGGAAAGGTCTCTGCTGAGTCAGCGATTCGGAGAGCACCAGAGAGCTTAAAATGAAAATTTCTTTACCCATTCTGTCTTTTCTGCCTCTTTGGCTATCTCCATCCATCATTTCATATCCCATCTCCCAAATACTGGTTGCCTCACCACTCACGTATCTCTCTCTGTAGTTCCACAGGAGTGAAAAAACTTAAGGGTGTGTGGACTTGCCTTGGTAGATATATGCAGTGTACTGTATGTACTAAGTAAACAAACCTGTCAATCCATACAGTCACAGACTAACTCAGAAATGTCTTCTCCAGTCCACTTTTCATGTCACGTGAACATAGTGAGTGATTGAAACATGGTTTGTAACGTTTCTCCTGTTACCGAAGTTGTGGTGGACAGAATTTAGCCATGTTATGAATGAATGAATGAATGAATGAATGAATGAATGAATGAATGAGTGAATGGCTGCAGGGATGTCAGTCTGACAGAAAAAGAATGGGCTGAAATGGCATCAATGCTTTTACAGTGGTTAAAACATAACTTATATAACTTATATGTATGTATATATATATATATATATATATATATATACATATATATATGTATGTGTATGTATATATACATATACATATATATAAATATAATATAGCCATATTTATATCACAAGGAAGGCAGAAAGTTCTTGGTTGTTCCAGTAGAGACAGACGACATGTTCGGCAAACCTGGATAAAATGTCTAGCGCAAACAAACATTCCTCACCTGGGGTGTTGAGGAGGCGGGACTTCCTGCAGTGATAGGACAGTTCCTGTTCGCAGTGCTGTGATTGGCTGATCATGGCCGACAGTTGTTCCTCAAGAGACGAGTAGTCAAAGTGAACCGCATGCTGGTTCACACCTGGAGAGGGTTGGACTCTGGTCAGCTCTGTGTTGTTGTGCTGGACCACCATCCATGTGTTCTCCTCTAGGGCGAATAGATAGATAGACAGAGATGCTATTAATTACAGTTAATTAACAGCTTCTTATACGTATGTATTTGTGTTAACTCTGACAAGAACAACATGTTATGCTTGGCTGTGACATGAGGGGATGTAAACTGCCTTTAAAGATTCAAAAGGTTTGAATCTGAATCCTAATTCTTGAGATTAATAATCATAATCTCAGCCTAAAAAAAACATCACATAAACACAAATTTAAACTCAATTTAGTTTAGTTATTTGCACCAACATAACCGGTGAAGACAATGTTGGTGCATTTCTTACATATATCATGTCCCAGGTGGAAAAGTAATAATCCCGGTTTATAATCCTGGGTCAAATGACTCTGCAATAGATGTGGATTTTTTTCAGCAACGTAAATTCACATGGCACAAATTTCACCACTATGTAGTTGTATAGAATCTGTATCCCTCTGCTCCTTCTTGGGTTACGTTATCACATGCACTGTTCTAAAATCATTCTGTTGCTAGCGACTTTAAAAGAGGGACTGAATGAAGTGAAAGATATTAAAGCATAATCACCGCCACATCATCGATACTGAATTGTACTCTTGTAGAAACGCTTAAAACCTGCATTTCTCTGGTTAACCGTATTACCTTTGTGTAAACAAGGAATTACAGTAAAATGATAACTATATGAATAAACCAGACTTGCATATGAGCGTGAACCTGACAGGAGAAAATAAAAGCATGAGTTTCATCGTAATTCATATTTATTTATAAGGATGGATGACCAAAAATAGTTGGATGAATGAATTGAGTGGATGATCACAATTCCATTATAACATGTTGAGTGACGATGAAAGGCTGAAGGTGTGCGTCACCTGTCATGTTGCAGTAGACCAGCTGAGGTTTGATTGGTCCGCTGCCGTCCACATCGATGTAAAAAAGCCCCGACGTGTTGCCGTTGTGCTTGTAGGCCTCGCAGGACTGTTCGTGCACAGCTGTGAGGAGAATAATGAGATCAGCTCCTGTGGAGGATTAAGGCTGCTGCTGCTACACTGCATGTGTCACCACTGAATCCTCACCGGAGTTTCCTTTCTTTCTTTCTTTCTTTCTTGTCTGTCCGTCCCACTGGACAGAACAGAAATGACTGAATGAACTCAGACCATAAACCCTCCATGACTTCTCTTTCTTCACAAATCCCTGTTTCCACTCGGGAGGTGTGTTCAAGGTCAGTCACTGATGACCCTTCTGTTCCACTGTGACAATTTATTTTGTGTGTGTGTGTGTGTGGCCCGAGCTCAGGACAGAAAGCTGCAAATCCTAAATATTAGTATTTTAAAGTCTTGACCAATCCTGCATACAGCTGTGTGAAAATATGCCACACAAATAACCTTGAAATCAGTTCCATGTTTACGGGGTAAAATGTGTTAATGAGTTTTAATAGGTCTTTAAATGTGGCAAATAAGATTTTATCTGAACTCAGGCAATCCGATCTTCCATCTGTTTGCCTCTGGTTTTAATTCATGCAGGAAGTATTCACTGTCTCCCTTCATTATCATGTTTCACACATGGCTCCCTTGTTTGCATTTCATCTGTCATCGCTCCCTGTTTCCCTGCCGTCGTGTTCATGTCGGGTGATAACGTGGCGGCATCTGCCCGACAGGAGACTTACAGCTGTGGCAGGTTGCTCCGCTGTAGCCGCTGTCAGAGCAGTTACAGTGGAAGACAGTCCACGATTGGCTGCAGTGGCCTCCATGTTCACACCGATTGGGAGAACACCTGGGAAAAAAAAAAGTGTTTGGGTCAAGGAAAATGGTCGAAGAAGGCCGTCGTCACCAAATCCTCGGTTTTAGTCATTCCCAGCAGGAATATTGAAAATCTCTTTTCCTGCTATAGTTTAAAGAAGAGTCTCCATGGTTGTTTATAATAAAAATAACTCTGCAGGTCATCAAAATGTTCTTATTTGGACACAGAAAATGACCTCATTAAAGGGGAAACAGCCCAGAATCATCTTCCCATAGTGTGAAATACTATATTTTTCCACTTCCAGATACCTGTGACTAAATGTCCATAGATCCACTGTGATGTGTAGGTTGTAATGCAAATGTGTAAATGGTAAATTTAGCCATACTATTTACTAAATTGCACTTATTTCTCTCAAGCAAATTTCACGTTTTGTAAAAAGATACTTCATTAAATGTAAAACAAAAAATCTGATAAATTCTTGTTGTTTACAGGTTATTATTCCAAATTGTGCAGTATGTGGCACAAGTATGTCTGACGCCCCTGATTAAGAGCAATGGGGATTAGGTAACTTACACAGGGGTAACCCCGCCCTTGATCGGGTCGGGACTTGAACTAGCAACCCTTTGCTCACATGTTCCCTTTCTGCCCCATAAATGCACTTATTGATTTTCTTTCTGGTGTTTCAGAAAGTTCGTTTCTTTTTTCACATACAGTACATAGACATATTTACCTTGCAAATGATGCATTACATCTATTTTTTTTTTTATCTGTTTTTAATCCTTTTGCTGCCTGACTGTGTTTTTCTCCGAAGCTCTCGCTGTAGCTGTGTTTGGAAAAATTAAACCTCTATTCAGAGTAAATATTGCTGTTATTATTGTGACATTATTAATTATTTCAAGGTGGTAATAGCCTTTTAGTTGCAGCTATTGAAAGTTATATATTTGACGGCCAACATGTTTGTACTGTGGGAGTTTGGTTTAAAAAAAAATAAAATAAAAAATCTGCTATTATACTGAAATATGACATCAGAAGAATACCTTCCTACCCTTTCCCCAGAGAGATGAAAAGAATAATTTCATTACTTCACAGATTTCTCTCCTAACATTTTTCTTTCATATCACATAAAAGCTTTTTTTTCTTTTTTCTTTTGCCTGAATAGAAAGTATCCACTCACTTCTCCTCGGCAGCAGAGCTTCACTCCTGTCAGGCTGTTTGAAGAAGTTCTCTAAATGAACCCAGCTGCAATGAGATGACACTGAAGCCTCGGCGCGTATTTATAGATAAATATCCCACTGCTGCCGTGACCATCGTGACATTAATCATGTTTATAGGCGGAAGGAACGGGACGCGAGGGAAGCAAATGGGGGAACTGTATCTGGATTATAAAAAAACAACAACATATGAAGCAAACTATCCTTGTGTTGCATATAAACAGGCCAGGTTTTATATATGAGTGAATAGGCGATTTATGTGCAGCAGATACTGGATGTGAGGGTCAGAAGCAAAGTGGTGTCAGAAGATAAAATGAAAAAGGAATGGAGAAGATGCGTTCAAATCCACAACTGTCCATTTGTATGTTTTGGCACGCTCACACATTTTTGGGACTCTGATTTCTACTGTAGGCTTTTCTACGTGTTTTAGGAGAGCCAGTGATAGTGTTTTATTCTCGATAAAAAACAAATGGTTTAAGAGAGGCCACGCGGTTGGTGGAGTGGTTAGCACTCTTGCCCACTCAGAAGAAGCAGAATTTTCTGCATGGAGTCTGCATGTTCTCCCCGTGTGGGTTTGCTTCCCACAGTCCAAAGACATACAGCTTTGGGAATGAGGCAAATTGGATACTCTAAATTGACCGCAGGTGTGAGAGTGGATGGTTGTTGGTCTCTGTAATGGACTGGTGACTCGTCCAGGATTAAAAGTAAGCAGCTGCGCGTGCACTACCCAAACTTTACAAGTGAGATTGAGAGAGGCATCTGTGAAGGTACACATTCCTTGAGTTCAATCTAAATTTGTAACTGCTCTCTTTACTGCAGCCGAGTCACGGAACAAAAACAAAAAATACCCCTTCCTTTAGATCTCTCAAATAAGGAAAGAAAACAAAATAAAGTCATTGCCAAATGGATTTTGAAAGCGGACTTTCATTTTAATTTAAATGCTAACACACTGTAGCTTTAAAGGTGCAATGCTGGGAAAGTTCAGGTATGTGGTCTGCGTGTTCAGGTCATCCTGCCATCCATCTATGATAAATGGGAGGTAGATAATAGAAGACAGAAGATACATCATCTTGTTTGAGATGAATCAGGTGACTCCGGGAAAGGATTAGCACATAAATAGCACAAGAGAGGAGATAGCAGAATCTGAGCAATTGCGTTCTTAAGTGTACTCCTTTCTCTTACCCTTTAATCAAACTACATGTGAATACCACATAAAACCCAACTACACAGGCATCAGACGAACACACAACCTCTACACAAGGAGGCCTTTTGGGTTGTGTCTTCCATGAGGCGACAATACTAACAACTGCACCGCTGCGTCAGGCAGTCAAAACTGTTCATACAAGTCAGAGATGAATCCACAACTCTGTAAAAGGGAGATGGAGGAACAGACAGAAGACGATGAGTAATCGTGTTTTTATCCACACTGCTTTGACTCCATCTGTTGTAGGACCAGCTGTCACCTCCAAGGGGTTTGACACACACACACACACACACTATTTTACGTCACTGCTGTTTACAAAAAAAGGCGGTATGAGCCTGTGTATGTCGTGCTACTTGAATGCACACTTTGCTGATTATGTTTACTTGCCCAAAATGGTGAAAAGAAAAGAGGTGACTGTACAAAAAATTCAGCCTTCCTTTAATTAAGACTTTAAGAAAAGCCATGACTCAGCATCTGGCCAATCTGTTGTGATGTGGTTCTCCTTCATCACACCGACATACACTGGTGCTGATCTGAGAGAAACCTCAGAACTTTGACTCACTTCGAGTTCACATTGCAGCACTTCTTGGTCCGTAAGTTTGGTGTTCATGTATATGACACAAATACATGAATACAAATACCATATACCATCAATTGCTTGACCCTGCGTTACAAGGGGCAGGGGTTAAAATCTACCCCAACAAAATGGGACATGTTTTTGCCAGATTTTCAACATGCTGCAACAAAAAGCATCAACATTTTTTTTTTAGATAGTTTATTAATCCCTGCAGGGAAATTATTCTCTGCATTTTGACGCATCCTAGAATTAGAAGCAGTGGGCTGTCACACTGAGCAGCGACAGGAGTTGGGTACCTTGCTCAGGGGTACCCCAGCCTTTTCGCCCTGTTGGGGACTTGAACCGGTGATCTTCCAGTTACAAGCCAAGCTCCCTTTCCACTTGGGCACAGTCTGCCCTCAATCATGGATTACTGGCATTATTATACTTGTGCCTGAAGCATAAAATGTCAATAGCAGAGAATACAATGTTTGACTGAAAATAGTCTAATTACATGAAGGTACAGTATGATATTAGTCTCATGTGTGCTGGATCAAGCCTCTATTTGGGGATCAGAAATCTATAGTTCGGAGAAGTTTTGGGGAAAACAATTGCCATCATGGTACGGTTCAATTTGGAAAGGGTTAGCCCTGGGTCTGTAGTACAGTACCTTAACTTGGTCGGTCGTACCGGTGTGACGACAATGAACAATGACAACAACGCTAGACATCCAGCAGCACTTTTTATCCCTGCTCAGTTTGTGGCTGTTTGTCTCAACAGGACACCAGACACTGGTCGCAAGGGAGTGACGTTTTTCTGTCGCCCAATCAGCTGACTGTCGTGGGTGGGGCCAGTCAAGCTCTAATTGGCTAATAAAATAATAAGAGTTGCGAAAACCAGGCGAGAAAGTAAACCAATCACCACCAGGATGGCCGAGAGGTTAAGGCGTTGGACTTAAGATCCAATGGGCAAATGCCCACGTGGGTTCGAACCCCACTCCTGGTATTGTGTTTAAGCAGCAAACACATGAAACATAAAAACAGGGTAAAGATCACAAACACTGGGTCATTGTCACAGGATTTGGCTTTAGTCAATGTTGCAATTATATCACAAATAAGACGCAAACACGATTCTGTTATAGCATCAAAGGAAGAAGGAAACCCCACTCCCGACAGTGGGTTTCTCTTAGAGACCTAACATTTGGTCTATTTAGCTGAATTTAATTGGTTATCAGGTGTAAAGTCATCGGGGGACAAGATAAGCTTGTTTTGTGTCTTTGCACAGAGACTGGGTCCATTATCTTGATGGTTTACAGTCTTCATGTAATCAGGATGGCCGAGTGGTTAAGGCGTTGCACTCAAGATGCAATGGACATAAGTCCGCGTGGGTTCAAATCCCACTCCTGGTATTCACCTCTTTATTTCCCAGTGGATGTTGCACCTATATCTTTGCAGTACAGCACATTATGGACTCACACCTTTGCAACAGCAAACCCACCATATCGGAGGAAATAAAAAAAATGTCTGTGTGGACATTTAGACAGATTCCTTTATACACTGCCTGGCCTTTAGCTTTGATTTGACTCATTCGCTGTGGCATTGTTTCGATAAGCTTCTGAAATGTCACAAGATTTATTTCCGTCCAGTGTTGCATTAATTTTTCACCAAGATCTTGTATTGATGATGGGAGAGTCACAACACTGCGCACAGCCTTCTCCAGCACATCCCAAAGATTCTCAATGGGGTTAAGGTCTGGACTCTGTGGTGGTCAATCCATATGTGAAAATGATGTCTCGCGGAACCACTCTTTCACAATTTGAGGCTGATGAATCCTGGCATTGTCATCTTGGAATATGCCCGGGAAGAAAAAAATCCATTGATGGAATAATCTGGTCATATTCACAGTATATTCAGGTGGTCAGCTGAGCTCATAATGTTGCTGAACCAAGACCTGACCAAAAAAAAAACAACTTTGATTTATTGACCAAGTTGTTTGTGATGTGACTTTAAACTAGGCCTAAAGTAAATTAGAGTTGACTTGTTCATATCCAACAAACACGATGTGTGAAATTTAATTAAAAAAGTGGTAGTGAAATGTGGAGCCACAAGCCCTCGGTTGGTCCTCGGTTGAATGCTGCCCATCAAAAATATGACTATAAAACTGAAGTTTTACGGCCTTCTTTAGAGGCCAAAGAAACTGACGGAGCAATAAAAAGAAACGGATTCAGAATAAATAAAACCAGAGTTAAATCTCCATCATTAACAGGAAGTGTAACATACTTTGTGAGTGAGGATAGCAGACTGCAGTGAGACATTACAAAATGAACAGGAACGTTGATTTATTACATACGAGGGAGAACATAAATCAATTTCAGTGGTTATTTCAAAGCCTTTGATATTCACTGAACACAAATTGTCCATTTTTAATAGAAATGCTGTGAGCACTTACTTTTAAGTTTGTTTTTTTTAAAGCTTGTTTGTGACTTTTGTTTAAGAAAAAGAAACATTACACTTTACCTCCACAGATGTGTCTCATATAGAACTGTAAAAAGAACAGAAAACGATTTCAGCTCTTGGTCTTTTAAGCCTCTTTTCTGAGAGGTTAAGGTGTTGGACTTAAGACCCAACGGGCAAATGTCACCTCTGGTATTGTGTGTAACACAATAGGCTGAACGAGACTTAAAGGTGTAATCAGTCCCTGAGTCCTAGGAGATTGTCAGTAATGTAAATATGACAATCAGGTTACCATGCTCATTCATTCTTTCTTCTACTTTCCACTTGATTTATAACATCAGTAAACACTTTTTCTCAGGAGTTCATGATCTCAGTTGTTTCAAGTCGTCTTACATAGCGCATGATGAATCTTTCGTAAATAGTATTCCGACTTATAGGAAAATAAGACTGTAGAGGACGGCAGTGATTGACAGCTGGTACAATCTGATAGGAGCCTGGTTGCATGTGGCGTCTGTGCAAAAACTGTCAAATAGCTCAAATTGCAAATCACAAAGTGGGAGTGTGTTTTGCAAGTAGAAGGCTATATACATATTTATTCTAAGTGTTTGATTATGTCACCATTATGGTGACATACTGTCTTATTCTCACTAAATACCCATTGAAGGTACCTAATATGTACATTTATTACATTAGTTTAAGGGGATAAAAAAAAGAAGGGCATGTTACTCTACTTACAATGGGAAATGAGTCAATGGCCTTTTTACATCGGGTTAACCTGTATTCATAATATGTATAAACCTGATCATTTTGGCGTAGAAAAAGTATTTGAACTGATGCTAGTTGTGATTCTGACCTGTCAATGATGCCACACATGTCGATCTGCAGGTAGCTGTAGTTTCCCAGCAGCCGTTGCTGGACCAGGATCAAGTCCACTGGCTGGTCGTCCACAGTGAGGAGACGCATGCAGCCTTGGAAGGTGTCAAAAGGGTTTCTACATTCCTGATTGTAGTGTTCAGCGGGACAACCTAGACGAGCAAGGTGGTGGAGAAGTTAGATGAGAGATCAAAAGTCACAGTGATCCAATCAAAAAAGAAGGAACAGATGCAGGGAGAAGCCAAGAATGAAGTACACAAACAGGTCAACAGTTTTCGAGTTTTACCATTTGGGTAATAAAATAATTCATAGAAATTGCATCAGAAATAAGACAGTAGAACTGTAACACTACCTTTTTCTAACAAAATGATTACCATACTATTACCATGTGGTTTCTGTACTGTAATGAAAGCAATCTATAGCTGCTTAAGTCTATGATATCCTCAGAATATGTTGGGATTCACCCTTATTTCTTAACTCTTGCACCAAAGTCTATGCTGTCTCATTTGGTAGTTTGGTAAGATTGTGTCACTAAGGTAGTTTCTTATGCAAGATTTGAAATGTCACAAATGTCACAAAATTTGAGGCAGCAGTGGATCAACTTTGGATGTTTATACAGTATACTGTATTTTTACTGATATTTGTATAAAACATTTTCCACTCTTACCCCCAAAAAAGAGCTGATGTCTTATGGCGACAGGAAACGAGGGGCTGGAGTGAGCGACACCTCCCCCTCCTTCATCGACAGCGATAGCCACGCGTCCTCGTCCAGAGGTGAAATCCACTGAATGCCACTGACCGTCGTTCAGAGCTGAACCTGAAGACCGGACGTCGAGCATGAAAAAAAAGCACTAGTGATTACGACACATATTTGTTCAAAACAACGTGATAGTACGCTAAACATTTCCAAAGGATGGAATGACAACGTAACCATCACTACCCAATACTACAGGCTAAAGGGGTGTGGTTGTGAATCTGACAACAATCAAACGCGTGACAGTGGAGGAGTTTGTAACAATGTACAGACAAATGCAGCCTTTTGGTGTTAAGTGTCTTATCAACTTGCAAAGGATCTTTAAAAAATAAATAAATCCCACTGCGGTTGAGCTGCTTTTGACTTTACTGTAGTAGTGATCCATTCTGACCGAATATACAGAGTACAAAGAAAAGGCTCCGTCCATTCATCTAAGAAGCATAAATGAGCCTTTACTGTTCTCATGTGGTGATATGATACAACCTTGTCCAAGGTTGTCGTGAATAAAGCACTTGAAGGGTTTTCAACTGCGATGTAACAAAGTCTCTGCAAGGATGGAGAACTAATGCATGTTCGATGTAAAAGAAACACATTCAAGGATCTTCTCAAGGTTTTGTAGGTTTCAGTTAGTGGCAACAAGTTGATGCTCTTATTGTTATTGCCCATGTTTGTAAAAGAATCAGTGTAACATGATTTGTATGCTGTCCCTCATTTGAAAACAAGCAATACTGTCGAACCTGACTGAGGGAGCATTTGTGTTTATACAGCAGTAGAGCAAGACGGGTTTATTCTGTCAAACAGTAAAATAAGCGGCAGAATTAAACTCTGAAACTTCTTGACTTGGCTGTCTCGCTTTACGAGCACAACGTTGCTTCCTGTGTGCAGTGGGGGAATGTTGCCGCGTGACATCTAAACACTGCAAAACTGAGAACTAAAGAGGGTTGTATGGAGCGGAGCGGATGAATCAGCATTGTGTGAATTCACATTCACAGATTGAGTTTTTTTTAGGTGGTTAGACTGACCTGCACTCAGCTCCAGCACGGCCCTGCCAGTCTTATGAATCTGTAGCCGCAGTCTAGACTCACTCAGGTACAACCAGACTACGCCGCCCTCGTTAGGAATGGCAAAGGTGACCAGAAGCCCCGCGTTGTTCCACGTCCTGAACTGAAACCCCACGGACACGCCCTCTGAGTCGGATGTTGCTACCACCGGCAACTGGAGAAAGCTCTGGGGGCCGGGAAACGTTGCGGCGACGGAAACTGGCTCAGCACAAGAAAAGGTCACATTGCCCTGAGACGGAGAGAGAAGTCGAGTGGAGTGAAAGTAAAAATGATTACCATTGTGTTAAAAAGTGACATAGCACATGAATATTAATCAGTTGTGGAGGACATTGCTCATGTGGCCTCATGTCATCATGATCTCATCAGCAAGTCTCCTCGAGAACAACCATGAAACCATCAAACTGAAGAGACCAGTGTCACAATCTCAGCGGCATGGAGTGTTGGATATGTATGTGAACATTTCTATACAGACATTTCCTTTGCGGTCCATTATTTTGAGTGGTGGTAATGACACTGGGTCCATTGCTAAAGCTGCAGCAGTAATATATTACAATGCTCAGTCTCAGCTGGGAATATCAGCCTGCTATCTTTATAATGCTCTGGAAACACAGATGACATCTAAAAGCCCTTTGTAGAGCTGTTAAAGTGATAGATGAAAGTGCACAGGAGGATGCAGCAGTGCTGGAATATATGAGGGGAAAAGTGAACAAAACCTCCAAAAACCATTCACTTCCACTCATGCAATCCCAAAATCCTCCACTCAGACATATGCCATTGAAAGCTCCACTTCTTTTTTGTTACCATGCCTTTATGAAAGGCCAAAAGCGGTCTCTCTATTAAAAAGGACAATAACTGTGTTAATACTCAACGACGCTAAGAGCTACAGTGCTCTTTTAAAACAGCCTCTATTAAAACTGCCATCCATGCATGCAAATCACCCAGAGTTCTTGCTTCCTTGTGCTGTGGTCCTTAAATATAACAAGTGACCGTTTATCAGAAATGGTTCAGAGCTGCTCTCTCTCCACTGAGCTCGCTCCACTTGTCCTCTTATAGAAACCGTTCTAATGATAAATATAAGAAAGCATTACTGAAAGTCTAATAATCGGCAACTTTCCTCAGGTCTCTCATCACTCACTGTCCTCGTTAAGTGCTTGTTATCATCATTAACTAGGCCAAGGGCTAATTAGCAGATGACGACACATGATTACCGATGGTTTCCGAAAAGTATCAACCATAGCTTGTAAATAAATAATGAAAGTGAAGCCAATACCAGTGCCTGAACCCTGTAGTCTTTTGAATGGTCGTCAGGGGGACGACTCTTCTAGTACGTATCTTCTTTCTATTCTATTCTATTCTATGATAAACCAAATGATGTTCCTAAATAAACAATGAAGTGCAGTATGTATTCTTTCGAATACAGTTCCTTCTGCTGGCCTAAATACTCTTAGTTGTGACTATTAAATGGCGATTTGCAAACAATGGGAGACTGCAGCAGCTTCAGTTACTGTGTGTCATGATGTTTCTTGTGAAGAAAGTCACAAAAGAGAGAAAAAACAAAACATAAGCAGTATGTTTTATTTACTGTGGGTGGCAGCTCCAGCTCCTAATGCCCAATTCTCGCTCAGGAGCTTGATGTCAAATTTGCTTTTTTCGCCGAATGACTACTTTGTCATCATCATCACCATATTGAAGAAGTTGAAAACAACAGGCAGGCAAATATTTATCTTTACTGTTTATCTCTCAACAGATCTATACGGTTTATGAATATCTATTGTTATTGAGGCCCAAACAAAGTTAAATATTGGCGTTGATATTGACGAGCCTTCATGATGAGAAAGTCGACATGTATGAGAGAGAACACTATAAATCCCTTCTGTGTACTGAGAGGAGTATGGGTAGCAGCAGTGCTTCTACCCAAATATGTGTGAGGGTGAATTAAAGGGGACTCACACATGGAGGCGTCAACTGAAATGCTTCTCAATCACTTTGAAAAGACGTTGCCAAATTGAATTTTGGCTCCATTGCTTTGCTTTGCCCATGTTGTGTGCAGCAGAAATTGAGAAATGTTCAGTTTCCTAAGCGACAGTGTGAGCACCAGCCAATCAAGACAGGTCATAGAGATATTCCAACACAGACACGAGCCAGTCAAATCACGTCAAAACACTAAATACAAAAATGTTCAAAAGGAGCCTTTGCACAAGGCCATTCATTCCCATTTTTGTTAGACAAAGTGCAGCCAACAATAGCAACATTAGCAGTAGGCCATGACAGATACAGCTCTGCTAACCTCTGATAGCCTCATCCAGCATAAAGTGTCAGGCCCACATCATCAGCCTGTATCATTAACAACATGAACAACTGAATTTGAATATTTCCTCTCGATTTCACTCAAGTTTGGTTTCTACTAATTCCAGAACAAAACATATGGGTTAACGGGTTTATCAGAGCTTTATGTTACTTGTTAGTTTGTTGCAGCTGAATACTGCTAAATGAAAATTATAGTCAACATAAGAGATTGTGCCGCAACTTTAAATTACTTTACAGTATTTACTGTAACAGGCATGCTACAAAATTGGTCTTCACAGTTGAAAGTGCTTACCAAGAGAGTAACTTGTTGGTTCTTGTGTTTAGCTCGCTCTATCAAGTTCAGGCCGTTGTACAGCAGGTTTTCCAGGCAGCCGTGGAAGTTCCTCTTGGAGTCGAGCAGTCTCAGAGGGTTGAGACTCAGGGATGCCCCCACACTCAGCTGTGTTGGGATGAAAAGTTTAATAAAGCAGCAAAAATGAAATATATTTGCAGTGTAAATGTGCCTACGTGTGTGTCTGTGTTCCACCCCACCTGTTCTATGTCCCAGTGACTGAAAATTGCAGGGATTTGAATTGTCTCACTGTGTTTGTCCACAGTGAGGTTGAGGTGGGAACTCTGCCGCTCCACTGCGACATGATGCCAGTGACGATCATCTAACAGGCTGCCAAGGGAAGCAAGACACTGGGGTTCAGAGGACAAAGCCCCACCTAGAAGAGAGGAGGGGTGGAGTAGATAAGTGGTAGTGGAGGAGTTAATGAGCGAGAAGATGTGAAAGCAGATGGATGAGAATTTGAATTGGAAACACATGAAGATGTTGAAGATCCCAGAGATGGCCCCAGGAGAAAATAAGTGACAAAAAAAGTTGGAACTCAAGGGGTAGTGTAGAGGAGGCAGGAGGACGAATAAGAAGAAAGACAGGAAGGTGGATAAGAAACGAGGAAGATGGGTGAATATCAGAAGAACAGGTGGTGAGAAGGGAGGACGTTTATTAAAAACTAATCACA
>NW_025320973.1:0-17490 GCF_019176455.1 Solea senegalensis | reverse complement strand
AAGTCCCAGTCTTCTGCTGGATCAGTGCTACCGTTCTGGAGCACATGTTGACCACAGAGCAGAGAGGAGAGCTGCCCAAGACCCTGACAGACCTGTTCTCACACTTCCTGCTGGTTCAGACAAAGAGGAAGAAGAACAAGTACGATAAAGGACGTGAGACGAGTCCACAGGAGCTGATGAAGGCCGACAGGGACTTTCTTCTGAAGCTGGGGAGGCTGGCCTTTGAACATCTGCAGAAAGGAGACATCATGTTCTACCAAGAAGACCTGGAGCGGTGTGGTCTTGATGTGACAGAGGCCTCAGTATACTCAGGAGTTTGTACAGAGATCTTCAGAAGAGAGAGCGTGATCTTCCAGAAATCAGTCTACTGCTTTGTTCATCTGAGCGTTCAGGAGTTTCTGGCTGCAGTCTACATGTTCCACTGTTTCACCAACAGGAAGACAGAGGTACTGCAGGACTTCTTCAGACAAGAAGATAAAGACATGAAGACAGAGGTCCGGAAGAACTTCCTGAGAAAACCTAATTGTATTGACAAGCTCTCCTCATTTTTTGAAACCGTTGCTGAGAGTGACTTATCTCTGGATGTGTTCCTGAAAGCAGCCATGGAGAAATCCCTTCAAAGTCAAAATGGTCACCTGGACCTGTTTGTTCGCTTCCTTCATGGACTCTGTCTGGGGACAAACCAGAGACTCTTAGGAGGTCTGCTGGGTCAGACTCAGAACAGTCCAGAAATCATCCAGAGGGTCATTGAGAACCTGAAGAAGATGAACACAAAGAACATCTCACCTGACAGAAGCATCAACATCTTCCACTGTCTGACAGAGATGAACGACCAATCAGTGCATCAGGAGATCCAAGAGTTAATGAAGTCAAAGAACAGAGAACAGGAACTCTCTGCGATCCACTGCTCAGCTCTGGCCTACATGCTGCAGATGTCTGAGGAGGTTCTGGATGAGTTGGACCTGAGCAAGTACAGAACATCAGACCAGGGGAAACAGAGACTGATTCCAGCTGTGAGGAACTGCAGGAAGGCTCGGTGAGTTCAGACATGATCAGTAACATCATCAGTCAGTGATGATTCATGGTTTAGTTTATCAAATACACACAGAAGTCAGTTCTTCTCATTCTTCTCAGTTCGTTTCTGGAGATGATGAAATTGAAGATTTGTCAGCTGGTTGTGATTCTTGTTTTGAACTGAATAAAAACACCAAATCACAACATTCTCTCAAGTCTCTGTTCATGATAAGACAGAAAGACAAGAGAAACCAACAGTTCACACAATGAACAAACACTAGGGGGCAGTGGAGAGAAAATCTGTGACAGAACCAGACTCAAACATGCGCAGCATCTGCCTCGACAGGTTGTGGTGAAAGGACAAAATGGAGGACAGAGGAGAGGAGGGGGAGAGAAAGTGAAAGAGGGAGGTGAGGTAGAGACAGAAGAGAGAGACCAGGAGCAGAAATATAACAGTTGTGTCAGCTTCTAAGTTTAAACAGGACTTATGACATTTTTATACAACTACAATGTTATTGATGTTCTATTAATGAGACATGAACATTAGACTGATATCAACTTTAATTATAGTATCATATTAATAATAATAACAATACTACTGGTTTCAAGCAGCAACTTTGTCTAAAGTCTCATCTTTTATTCTTTATTCAGGTTGAGGGACTGCAGTTTGACAGAGATCAGCTGTTCTTCTCTGGTCTCAGCTCTGAAGTCCAACCCCTCACACCTGAGAGACCTGGACCTGAGTCTGAACCAGCTGAAGGATTCAGGAGTGAAGCTGCTGTGTTCTGGACTGGAGAGTCCACATTGTGGACTGGAGACTCTGGGGTGAGTTCACTGACTCTCTGTTACTGTTGTAAATGTCAGATGTTTAATCCACAACTGAAAGTCATTCATGTTGTCACATGAGTTGAATCAGTGATGGTTGTTCCATGTTTCCACTTTTTCTTCCCTCTGATGTAGAATCAGGATCTTTTCACAGCTGACGTGTTTTTTGTTTTCTAAAGTGTTTCACACAGATGAATCAAAGAATCAAATCAAGTGTAAAATATAGAATTGTAAAGATGTTGAGAAGAAGTGTGATTCAGGACTTTGAAGTGTAGAGGGCAGTATTGAACCTCTCAGTGTACAGCCTGCACACAGACTCCACCTGTTTCTGCTTCTTATAATTGATTCATTTCATTGAGTTGAACTTGATGTGAAAAGTGAGGCTGTGTTGAAATTCACCTGTGACTTCTTTGTCATTTTGCTGCTGTTTCTTTGCGTCAAACGTCTTTATTCCTCACGTTCACTTGAACTGAACCTTCACACACTCGTGTGTCTCGCAGTCACATGACTCATGCTTTCTATTTAGAAAGCATGAGTATTGAAATGTATTTGAACATTTTCTACAGTGTATTTACACTGTAGAAAATGTTCAAATACATTTTCATCCTCACAGCTGATATTTGACTCACACATTAAAATTCACCTGCTGAACAAAACACTTTTATTCTTTATTCAGGTTGTATAACTGCAGTTTGTCAGAGATCAGCTGTTCTTCTCTGGCCTCAGCTCTGAAGTCCAACCCCTCACACCTGAGAGACCTGGACCTGAGTCTGAACCAGGTGCAGGATTCAGGAGTGAAGCTGCTGTGTTCTGGACTGGAGAGTCCACATTGTAGACTGGAGACTCTGTGGTGAGTTCACTGACTGAAGCTACTGTTGTTTTTTTAAACTTTCATTTAATTTACATTAAACTCATTTTATACACTGATGAATAAAATAAACTCCTTACACACACACACACACACTCACACATTGTTCTAAAGTCTCATCTTTTATTCTTTATTCAGGTTGAGGGGCTGCAGTTTGACAGAGATCAGCTGTTCTTCTCTGGCCTCAGCTCTGAAGTCCAACCCCTCACACCTGAGAGACCTGGACCTGAGTCATAACCAGCTGCAGGATTCAGGAGTGAAGCTGCTGTGTTCTGGACTGGAGAGTCCACATTGTAGACTGGAGACTCTGTGGTGAGTTCACTGACTCTCTGTTTCTGTTGTAAATGTCAGATGTTTCATCCACAACTGAAAGTCATTCATGTTGTCACATGAGTTGAATCAGTGATGGTTGTTCCATGTTTCCACTTTTTCTTCCCTCTGATGTAGAATCAGGATCTTTTCACAGCTGACGTGTTTTTTGTTTTCTAAAGTGTTTCAGTCGCTGTAGTTTTCACGTCAGTCGCAGCTTTGACCTTTTCTTACTGAACTTGATGTTTTTCACTTTCTCCTCTGTCACGTTCACATGAAGCCAATCAGAATGACTGTTGTTGATGATGTCACAGCTGTGACTGTTTACAAACAAACAGGAGCTTCCTCTCATCTTCAAATCAGGGGGGTATTCCATCAACGTAGCTAAGAATTGCCAGACTTAGGTGTAAGCTTGAAGCTTGACTAAGCTCCACGTCCCAATCTAGCTCCAAGCCGTTCCATCAAGTGAAATCAGCTGGCTCTAACTGACGCTTAGTCAAGCCTCACCTGTTAAGCCTCAACTTGTGCACGCCCACAGGGAAAATAAAAAGCCCATTCTAGTCGAGCGCGAAAACTGTGTAAAATGCCGAAAAGCAAGGGAAAAAAAGAGCGTGCAGAGATGTTCTCCTCATGGAGGTATATGAGGATTACAGCCACATAATCCCAAAGAACAAAAAGACCATAATTAAAATAGCATTATTGTTTCACTGCAATGTATGTGAAATTCTCCATATTTTATTATTTGGCAGTCCTAGTAGTAATGTTAGAACGTGATATTCATCACATTTATCAACTGAATGTTTTGCAAATCGATGGGATAGCTTTATTTCCTGCATGGCCAATTGTATAGAATTGATATCATTTTCATTTAAGCCTGTCATTTTTACATGCTGCATTTGTGCTACTTCTGTATTTTGTCCCACATGCTATATGTTGAATTGTTGTATTTTCATCTTATTTTATGTAAAGCACTTTGAATCACCTTGTGCTAAAATGTACTATATAAAGTTGCCTTGCCTACATTTTTGATAATAATAGGCTACATTTAATCAAAGTATTTTACATGACTCATCACATTTATCATACAATTGATGGTAGATTATTACATTAAGAAATGCAATGTTGGTTATTATTCTATAGGAAATAATCATATGACAGATCTATTGATTATTTATCTAGAATCATTTAGCAAATCAAGCAATTCTTTATTATTATTATTTTTTTTTTCTTTATTTTTTGTTTTGTTTTGTGAGAGCATTACAATACAGCAATTACTTTCATTTTAAATAACATACAATGGAATTTCTGCCACTCACAGTTGAAATCTTTGTATACAAAACAAGAAACAAAATACAAAAAATCAAATAAAAGTATACTTGAGAACTCAAACAAATTGGGAAAGATAGACGTATACAAAAGAACAAATAAAGAAATGTCCACCAGGGAGTTTAGTTTTTTTTTTTTAAATAAATAAAATAAAACCATACGCACTAGTCGTTAGGCCAAATAAAACATTCAAAAATAAAGCATAAAAATAGCATTACAGGATCATCCATTCAATACTTCTGTCTGTTCAAAACTAACATATCTTACCCATTTGGTCCACAATTCGATAAATATGTTTTTCTGTAGGGGAATAGAGAAGGTAATCTGTTCCATGAGGTAAATGTCACTTACTATACTTATCCACTCCTGTATTGTGGGCGGATCAGGGAGAAGCCAACGCCGTGTCAGTGCTTTTTTACCAGCGGTTATCAAAATACGAAATAAATATTAATCAGCTTGCCTAATCTGTGAATCCGAAGTTCCTAAAAATAATGTAGAAAACTGCTTAGGTAGATTAGTGATATGCTCAAAGCGGTTACGTTCCTGGAGGAATCTAAAAAAATCGGTTCTTTCAAGGTTACAGTCTTCTTTCAAAGTTTTTAAATTGTCCCTTTTCTGTGAGAGAGTAGTATGTCGTTATTCCTTTCAAAATCCATGATTTAAATCCCTTATCAATCGTGTTAGGCCTAAATTCCGGATCATAGGCACACCATTGAATTATCTGTAATTTATTACTTAATTTATACTCGTCTTTTATCATAGTCCAGATTTTTAGGTGTGCTTTGATCCAGGTGTTCTGTGCCTTGTCTATAAATCTTCCCAGATGTTTGTACGGTAGTACTGCTTGTATTGGGGGGTCAATCAGAGTGGAGAGTTCGATATCTTTCCATCTTGCTCAAAAGGATGGGTTACACAAATTAATCAGGGGTTTAATCTGAGCTGCATAAAAAAATCCTTAAAATTAGATAGTGCCATCCCCCTTGCTTCTTTGGAAGTTGTAAAGTTTTAAACCTAATCCTGGGTTTTTTACCCTGCCAAATAAATCTGGAAATAATCTTGTCCAGTTCAGAAAATTGTTTTGAGGAAATTTCTACAGGGAGTGCCTGGAATAAGAAGAGATATCGTGGGAGCATATTCATTCTTACAGAATCAATTCTGTGACTGAGACTAAGAAAAAAAACTTGAGTTCCATCTATGCATGTCTTCTTTAATTTTAGTTAAGAGGGGGCCATAATTTATCTCTGCCAGTGTTCGAATTCTTTTCGGCAGGTTTATTCCTAGATATTTTAATGAATTTTGATCCAATTTAATATGGAATTTGTCCCTAAATTGCTCTGTGGGTTGGTAGTTGATAGTCAAAATTTGTGTCTTTTGTATATTTAATTTATATCCTGAATAACTACCAAAGACCATTCATTTGGGGAGTGAATTAGGAGGGTCACTTAAATAAACCATCAGCATATAGCGCCACCTTGTGGTCGTCTCCATTAATGCAGATGCCTTTAGTACTCTGAGTCTGTCTTATCCACTGAGCTAGAGGCTCTATATAGAGTGCAAATAGCAGGGGCGAAATCAGGTATCCCTGTCTCGAACCACGTTCTAGTAAAATAGTATCTGAAAGGTAACCATTTATTTTTATTCGGGCCAGTGGTTTGTAGTATAATGTACGGATCCCTCTAATAAAAATGTTGTCCATGCCAATTCTTTCTAAAACTTTCTAAAGGAAAGGCCAACTTACCGAGTCAAAGGCCTTCTCTGCGTCTAGACCAACTAAACAAGCTTCAATATTATTATTTTGGATATGATGTATTAAGTGTAATGATGTTGTCGTGAGTCTGTCTTTGTGAGATAAATCCGGTCTGATCATTGTGTATAAGCTGAGGAAGAACCTTGTCCAGTCTTCTGGCAAGGATGGTTGTGTAAAGCTTGTAGTCAACATTCAGCACCGATATAGGCCTGTATGAACTACACTCCAATTTACTTTTTCCCTCCTTGAGATTGACGGAAATCACTGCTTCATTCCAAGATGGAGGCATTTTATTATCTTTTAATGTCGTATCACAAGCTTGGAGAAGGATTGGCACCAACTCAGTATTAAATGCCTTATACCACTCCGAGGAGAAGCCATCTGGGCCAGGTGATTTGTTTGCTTTCAGGGTGGAGATGGCCCTATTCAGCTCTATCTCAGTTATAGGGGCTGTTAATATTCTATTTTGTTCTTCTGATATAGCAGGTTATTTGAGAGATTTTAAGAAGTTATCAATTTGCTGGTCACCTTCTAATTGGGGTTGTGTATACAGGCATTTGTAGTATTTTCTGAATGTTCTTTGTATTTCTTCTTGTTTATATCGTATAGTTCCAGAATCTATGTCCCTTATTTTGTATATAGTGTTGTCTGCTCGTTGCTTTTGCAGTTTTCTCGCCAAGATTTTTTGTGATTTTATTCCTGACTCATAATAAGTTTGTCTTGTGTATATTTTATTTATTTCATCTCTAGTTGCTTTTATTCTAGTTAGTGTTTCTAGTTTTTGTTCTTTTTTATGTTGTGTCTCAAGGTCTTTCAGTTCTTTATTAAGGTCTATCAGTCTTAATTGTTTTTGTTTCTTTTCATAGGAACAGAATGATATTATTCTCTCTCTAACAACAGCTTTTAAAGTATCCCACACCGTAACTGAGTCAACCTCTCCGTTATCATTTTCTTCTCTCATTTGGGTTTTGAATCTTGGATTATTTAGGATATTTGTGTTCAACCTCCACAAAGTTCTACCCGGATTATCGATAATGTCCACAGTGCAGGAGAGGAGGGCGTGGTCAGATAGATAAATACATCCAATATCGCAATCACGTATTCTATGACGATCTCTTTTTAGCACAAAGAAATAATCTATCCTTGAATAAACATCGTGTGGGTGTGAATAAAAAGATGGATAGAAATCCCTCCATAAATCTAATATACCAAGTTCTGTCATTAATGCATTCACTCTCCTATGTAATCGTGTAGTGACTGGGTTTTTGGATGAATCCTGTTTTGGATTGAGACGGATATTAAAGTCTCCACCACATATGACGACCCCTGTGCCCTCTATCATCAAATCAAATAGGTTTCTATAAAAAGCAGAGTTACTTCCTGGGGGAGCATAAACATTACAAATTGTTATATTTACGTCATTTATTTTGCCTGAAACTACTATGTATCTCCCTTCCTTGTCAGATGTTTCCGAGATCTGTTCAAATGGTATTTGTTGTGAAATCAAAGTTGCTACGCCTCTCCTGTAAGATGAGAAGTATACCCTTGAAAAGCCCATTCTTTTAAGCTGTTCATGTTCCAGTGGGGTGAGGTGTGTCTCTTGTAAGAGCACAATCTGCACATTCTCCCTTCTCATTTTCACCAGTATCTGCCTCCTCTTAGCTGGATTTAAAATCCCATTCACATTAAAAGAAATCACTTTAAGGGTTTGCCTATTCATCGTCTACTACTGTGGGCTGCATTGATGATCACCCAGCCACAAATCTCTCCTGGCATCTCTGCAAGTACATTATACCAAACCTGTCTTTCCCAAGAAACACGAACAGAAACAATCATCACCGGTGCAATTCAGAACAGTTGATTCCGATGCTCGTTTCAAAGGAGCCTTGTGGGACCTTGTAAAGTCATAGCCCTCATAAGAGAACATCCCACGACGTAGTGGTGGGGCCGCATTTCAGCCAAAGTCCAAGTGAGAAAAAAAATAAAAATAAGATAAAATAAAATACATATGTATGTATGTATGGCTCGCCCGTTCATCTGATGAAACAAAGAAAATAGAAGTGTGAACTATGATTAGACGCGAGTCCAGGCCAGATAGAGTATGGCAGAGTTCTGCATGCATAGCTAAAGTGTATGCTACACATGTCACCATAAAACCTGTAAAGTGTGAGGAAACAATCCATCACTGACAACGAGAGTGTTGGTGTTTCGGATGTGCGCTGTCGCTCGCAGCAACAGGCTCCTGGTTTCCGACCTGGTCTCCCCTACTCCCTGCCATCTGCCAGGTAGACAGGAGGAGAATCTCCTCTTGGTCCGATGTGGCGGGGGTCTTCACCACAGTAACTGGAAGCCCTCGCGCCGACATATCCCTTGTAGCCTCGTGCCAAAGCTCGATGTGCCCGTTCAATCTTGTGGTCTCCGTCAAGTGGGAAGTCGAGTGAAGTTTTCAACATGTTGTTCAGGAAAGCGGCCATGTCAGTGCCCTCTGTGCCTCCTGGTACTCCGTAGATGCTCGAGCCTCCTGATCAATCAATCTCGCCTCCAAGCTAGCCTGACGCTGTGTCAGTCGCTTGATTAACGTTGTCGTTGCTAGAAGCACGGTCTCTGTTTCATCTGTTCTCCCTTCTACTTCGTCCAGTCTGTCATTCGCTCTCTTCAACTCCTGCTTAATGTCAGAGAGTTGCTCCCTGTTATCTCTTCTGAACTCACAAATTTCGTTGAAGATACTTTGAAGGCTAGCATCGGAGATATCGTCCTCCCGTGGGTGTAAATCCGGAGAGCTGCTTCGGCTGTACCTCGAGTCTGGGTCGTCTTCTGTTGAACCCTTGCTTAATCCACTTCTAGTAGTAACCCCTTTCCTTATTCTTTTATGAAATACCCACCAGGGTTAACAAAATCAAGTTTTTTTGGGGTTAATTGGTAAAACCTTCGGGGAGCTAAAAGTTTAGGCTGCCATCCTCTCGACACTGGAACCCACCCACTTTGAATGATTTCATGTGTCTGTCTGTCTGTGACACAGTGAATGTGCTGACTGTACAGTATTTTCAGAATGTTGGTGTGAGGATGAATTTCATGTGTTCATGTTGGTTTGTTTGCAGAGTGTGACATTGTTGTTCTACTAAATATTAGATATAATATATCTTCTTTCTTTCTTTCTTTCTTTCTTTCAGGAGCCTGTTTTCTAGGAAACCCAAAGAGCCCAAAACACCTACCCATAATGCAATGGGGTGGAGAATGTTTGGAAAGGTGGTGGCCAGAGACGCCGACTCAGCTACAGACTCCGCCTCCATGTCACCCACACACAAGGTCAGCCCCTTTTTTGAACCCTTAAAGATATTGTTTTGCCTTTAATGGACGTTTTACTTTTCAATTTCTAATAAACAACCAAACAAAAACCATCGTTTGTACACACACAATACACAAGTACACCAGTATACCAATACAGATTGTGTGTGTGTGTGTGTGTGTGTGTTTTGCACATGTCAATCTTGTGTGTTTTTTTCACGTCGTCCTCAGGACGAGCAGATGAAGGACTCTGATGTGTCCTCATGTTCTCAGCAGCTCCCTCTAGCTGCAGGCAGGAGGAAGAAGCTGGAGTTTGAACCTCTGTCCACCACAGCTTTGATCCTGGAGGACCGACCGTCGTGAGTGACAACCATGTCACATCTGTCTGTCCACCTGTCTCCCTGTCTGACTCTGTCTGTCTGTCCATGCGTCTGTCTGTCTCTCTGTCGGTCAATGTGTCTGACTCTGTCTCTCTGTCTGTCCTTGTGTCTCTGTGTCTGTCCTGCAGGAACCTTCCTGCCAAATCTGAGGAGGAAACTCAGAGACACAAACTGGAATATGAGGAGATGGTGGCAGGAGCCAAGAAGAGAGGTACAGTGTGTCTGTGTGTGTCTGTGTGTGTCTGTGTGTGTCTGTCAAAAGAATTGAGATCCATAGGAAGGAGATCGGAGTCAGCTCAGTGTCCAAACAAGGGTTTAATCTTGTACAAGAGGAGCATTCACAAAGCAACACACACAGGCCAGTTACAAAGTGAAGACCCCCTGTCTTCGAGGAAACACAAGGTATTTATCTGTCTCAATGGGTCAGCTATCACCCTGCCATAAGGTGCAGACCCCCGCCTCTGTGGGTTTGTTATCACCTTGCCCTGAGTCGCAGACCCATTGTCTCTATTCACAAGTCACATCGAACAGTTACATTAACAATACAAAGTGTCAATGGTCGCAGGTCACATCAAACGGTTGCATTGAACATTTGTCTTCATGTTTTACATGAGGTACATAATTCCCGTAACAGTGTCTGTGTGTGTCTGTGTGTGTGTCTTTGTGTCTGTGTGTGTGTCTTTGTGTCTGTCTGTGTGTGTGTCTGTGTGTGTCTTGTGTGTCTGTGTGTGTGTCTGTGTCTTTGTGTGTGTCTGTGTCTGTGTGTGTGTGTGTGTGTCTTTGTGTGTCTTTGTGTCTGTGTGTCTTTGTGTGTGTCTTGTGTGTGTCTGTATGTGTGTCTGTGTGTCTGTCTGTGTGTGTGTCTGTGTGTGTCTGTGTGTGTGTGTGTCTCTCTGTGTGTGTGTCTGTGTCTGTGTGTGTCTGTGTGTGTGTGTGTGTCTGTGTGTGTGTCTTTGTGTCTGTGTGTGTGTGTGTGTGTCTTTGTGTGTGTCTTGTGTGTGTGTCTTTGTGTGTCTGTGTGTGTGTGTGTGTGTGTGTCTTTGTGTGTGTGTGTCTGTGTGTGTGTGTGTGTCTGTGTGTCTTGTGTATGTCTAATGTGTGTGTATGTATGTCTGTGTGTATGTATGTGTGTATCTGTTGTCTGTCTGTGTGTGTGTGTCTGTGTTGTGTGTGTCTGTCGTCTGTGTCTGTGTGTGTCTGTGTGTAAATCTGTGTGTGTGTGTGTTGTCTGTGTGTGTGTGTGTTGTCTGTCTGTGTCTGTGTGTTGTCTGTGTATGTGTGTGTCTCTGTGGTGTGGTGTGTGTGTGGTGTATCTCTGTGTGTGTGTGTGTGTGTGTGTGTGTGTGTGTCTGTGTGTCTTTGTGTCTGTGTGTGTGTCCTTGTGTCTCTGTGTGTATCTGTGTGTGTGTGTGTGTGTGTACTATGTGTGTCTGTCTGTGTTGTGTCTGTGTCTGTCTGTGTGTGTGTGTGTGTCTGTGTGTAGTGTCTGTGTTGTCTGTGTGTCTGTGTGTCTGTGTGTGTGTCTGTCTGTGTGTGTCTGTGTGTGTATGTGTGTGTGTGTCTGTCGTGTGTGTGTGTGTGTGTGTGTGTCTGTGTGTGTCTGTGTGTCTGTGTGTGTGTGTGTCTGTTTTGTGTGTATATGTGTGTGTGTGTGTGTCTCTGTGTGTCCTATGCTCTCTGTGTAGTCTGTGATGTGTGTGTGTGTCTGTGTGTGTGTGTGTTTGTGTTCTATGTCTGTGTGTGTGTGTGTCTGTGTGTGTGTGTGTTTGTGTTCTCCAGTTTCCTCCCACAGTCCAGAAATACACTTTAGATTGACCATAGTCGTGAGTGTGAATGCCTCATTAGGACCAGGTTCTGGTCTCCCTGTGACAGAACGTGTCTTTGTTCCTCAGAGTTAAAAGAAGCCCAGAAGAAGAAGCGTCAGATGAAGGAGAGACACCGTCAGGAGGACAACATCTCCAACGCCATGATCATCTGGAACAATGACATCCTGCCACACTGGGACGCCGTGTATGTGCCTGTGTGTGTGTGTGTGCATGTGTGTGCGCACCCTGACCCAGAGAGAGGCGGAGCTATGACATCATCATTTTCACATAGTTTCTGTTTGGATGAAACAGTGATGCGATCAATAACTGTCTGTGTGTGTGTGTGTGTGTGTCTGCGTGTGTGTAGGAAGGGGACAAGGCGCGTGAGGGAACTGTGGTGGCAGGGACTTCCTCCCAGTGTCAGAGGTCGAGTGTGGAGCCTCGCCATCGGCAATGAGCTTAACATCACTCCAGGTACACACACACACACTCTTACACACGCGCACACACACACACACACGCACACACACACTCACTGCTGTGTTGCTTGGTTACAGAGCTGTATGAGATCTTCTTATCCAGAGCCAAAGAGAAGTGGAGGAGCTACAGTGAGACAAGTTCAGTCAACGACAGTGAGAGCGGTGAGAGACTGTGTGTGTGTGTGTGTGAGCGTATGCACCTGTGTGTGTGTGTGTGTGTGTGTCAATGGTGTGTGTGTCTTGTCTTGTTATTTGCCAAAGCTTTACTATCAAAGTTCTTATATATTAACCTTCATATGTGTCTATCTAATCTACTAATCAGAACTTGTACGATTTGTCGGATTAGATTACAACCCAACCGCTGTCTAACTGTGTGTGTGTGTGTGTGAAATACATTTCCATAAAGACACTCGAGTTGTTCTGTTTGCCCTTTCCAGAAGGGTTTATTGAGCTGAACCTGAGTCCACACTGACTTCTGTCTTCTGTCTTCTCTGACAGATGGAGGAGCGTCTCTGGCTGACCGAGAGTCCAGTCTGGATCTCATCAAACTGGACATTTCCAGAACCTTCCCCTCACTCTTCATCTTCCAGAAGGTCACAGCTCTGCTCATGTTTGTCCATCACAGATTAGATCAGATTAATAAACACTGACTATCTGATAAATCTGTTCATCCTGTCATGTGTTGTGTCTGTAGGGCGGTCCTTACCACGACCTCCTCCACAGCGTTCTGGGCGCGTACACCTGTTACAGGCCTGACATCGGTTATGTAAGTTGAAGTGTTTGTGCTTTAATGACGAAGACATCTCACTGTGAGACACACGAAGTCTGTAAAGCACTCACTCTCCCACACCAAAGTCCAGACACACAATCAGTGGCTTTAGCTGGACATGGTTCTCAGCAGCAGGGGGCGCTCACAACACACTGACACTGTGACATGTTCTGGTGTGTGTGTGTGTGTGTGTGTGTGTGTGTGTGTGTGTGTGTGTGTGTGTGTGTGTGTGTGTGTATGTGTGTGTGTGTGTGTGTGTTCAGGTCCAGGGATATGGATTTCATAAGCTGCTGTTCTCATCCTTAACCTGGAGGAGGCAGGCGCCTTCATCACCTTTGCCAACCTTCTCAGCAGAAGCCCTGTCAGATGGTCTTCTTCTAAGGAGTGGACCATGATTTTGGTACACACACACACACACAGGAAGAGAGACAGACAGACAGACAACAGACACACACACACACACACACACACACACGTACAGACACACGCACAGACACAGACACACACATATAGAGACAGACACATATGTAGAGACGACACACAGAGACACACACAAAGACAGACAGACACACACATTACTACTACTACTACTGATGATACTGAGATAATCTCTCCTCCTGTCTCTCTCTCTCTCTCTCTCTCTCTCTCTCTCTCTCTCTCTCTCTCTCTCTCTCTCCTCCTCCCTCCCCTCCTTTCTCTCCCCTCTCTCTCTCTCTCTTTCTCCTCTCTCCTCCTGTCTCCTCCTCAGATGCTGAAGTATTTCGCAGCCTTCGAGGTTTTCTTCGAGGAGAATCTTCCTCAACTCTTCAGCCACTTCCAGATGAGCAACCTGACCCCTGACCTCTACCTGATCGACTGGTGAGTCATCAAACACACACACACATGCACGCACACAGATACACACGCACGCACACACACACGTGTGTAAATTGACAGATCAATCAGCCAGTGACATCACTTTTTACAAACCAGTCACTGTTGACACCTTTAAGTCTTTCTGTGTGTCTGTCTGTGTGGGTGTGTGTCTGTGCGTGTCTGTGTGTGTATGTGTGTGTGTGTGTGTGTGTGTGTGTGTGTGTGTGTGTGTCTGTGTGTGTGTGTCTGTGCGTGTCTGTCTTGTGTCTGTGTATGTGTGTGTGTGTCTGTGTGTGTCTGTGTGTGCTGCTCTTGTAATAGCCAATATGTGTGTGTGTGTCTCTATGTGTATGTATGCGTATCTGTGTATGTGTGTGTGTCTGTGCGTGTCTGTGTGTGTGTGTGTGTGTGTCTCTGTGTATGTGTCTGTGTGTGTGTATGTGTGTGTGTCTGTATGTCTGTGTGTGTCTGTGTATGTATGTGTGTGTCTGTGCGTGTCTGTGTGTGTGTGTGTGTGTGTGTCTGTGTATGTGTGTGTGTGTCTCTGTGTGTGTGTGTCTGTGTGTCTGTATATGTGTCTGTGTGTGTGTGTCTATGCGTGTCTGTGTGTGTGTCTGTCGCGTGTCTGTGTGTGTGTCTGTCTCGTGTCTAATGTATGTGTGTGTGTGTCTGTGCGTGTCTGTGTGTGTGTGTGTCTGTGTATGTGTGTGTATCTCTGTGTGTGTGTGTCTGTGTCTGTGTATGTGTGTGTGTCTCTGTGTCTGTATGCGTGTGTGTGTGTCTCTGTGCGTGTGTATCTGTGTGTGTGTCCCATGTCACTTCTTCTTCTACTAATAAATCCCTGTAGACTGTACACTGATACAGTGAGAGGTTAAATGCTGCCCTCCACAGGTGAACGTGTTAAATCACAGTCCCAAATATAAACTGTGTTTAAATAATTGGAACAATGTTAACAATGACTCTTTTTTTTTTTAGCAGTTTGAAATCTGTGTTTGACTTGTTTGTGTGTGTGTGTGTGTGTGTGTGTGTGTGTGTGTGTGTTCCAGGATCTTCACTCTCTTCAGTAAGTCCCTCCCCCTGGACGTGGCGTGTCGTGTGTGGGACGTGTTCTGTCGTGACGGCGAGGAGAGTCTGTTCCGTGCAGGTCTGGGAATCCTGCGTCTGTACGAGGACGTGCTGCTACAGATGGATTTCATCCACATCGCTCAGTTCCTCACTCGTCTGCCCGACGACCTGCAGCCGCACACGCTCTTCAACGCCATGGCCAACACGCACATGCTCAGCAGAAACCGCCGCTGGGCTCAGGTCAGTGTCACGCAGTTGGAGGTTGGAGGTCAGAGGTCAGAGCCACTTTGTGTCTTATGTTTGTTTTTTTGTTTTTTGTTTTTTTAAACAGGTTTTTTCTGCTCTGACAAAGGACGGAAACAAAGAGACGGACAAAAGCAGCAGCAGCCCTGCGCTCAGAAGCTAGCGCTAACAGTTATCTGACTGACGCTAACAGTTAGCTGACTGACGCTAACAGTTATCTGACTGACGCTAACAGTTTTCTGACTGACGCTAACAGCTATCTGACTGGCGCTAACAGTTATCTGACTGACGCTAACAGTTAGCTGACTGACGCTAACGGTTAGCTGACTGGCGGCTAACAGTTGTATCTGACTGGCGGCTAACAGTTAGCTGACTGATGCTAACGGTTATCTGACTGATGCTAACAGCTATCTGACTGGCGCTAACAGTTAGCTGACTGATGCGCCTAACAGTTATCTGACTGATGCTAACAGCTATCTGACTGGCAGCTAACAGTTATCGACTGACGCCGCGGTTAGTTGACTGATGCTTACAGTTAACTGACTGACGCTAACTACAAAGTTTGAAGTAAACTTGGTGGAAACAGACGAAGAAGAAACTGCAGGAATCTTTGTTTCCTGTGAGCATGAGGAAGTGAATGTGAAACTCCGCTGTCAGTATTTTGCCGCACATGTCACATTACTGACCCCACCCACTTTTTTTTTTTTTTTAAAGCAACTAGTTACAAATCTAATCATTGACCTTTGACCTTGGTGAACTCTATCCAAACAGAAGTCTTGTATTTTCACAAAAAAATCTCAATGTCAATTTTTTCCGATATCGTGCAGCGTTAGTCAGAGGTCACATTTTGATCTTTAGTAACGCTCTCTGCTCCGCCCACTTCGTCTGATTGGCCCGCTGACTCGGGCTGCATTCAGTTCAGATCCAACGTCAGGGCGCTGGACAGACGTGGACAGATGTGGACGCTGGACGTTTTGCAGCGTGAGTGGTGAATTTGACGTATGTCTTGGCGTCCAATCGCATTCTGACCTTTTGACCTGAAGCTGATGGATTATGATCCTGTTCCATGGATGAAAAACCTAATATTCTTTATGTAACGATAAAATATCTTTATTGATGACTCTGATTTCAGTTATTGATTGAATCAAATTTTATTACTAAACATTTGAAAGAGTTTGTTTCTGAAATAACTTTCAATCAATAATCAGCAGATGTTTTAAAGATATTTCAGATTAATCAATAAACTGATCAGTGCAGAAAATGATTGATCTGCAGTGCAGCTTTGATCTAGACTTAGCTCCGCCTCCAGACTGTTTACTGACACTTTGTCCAATCACAGCTCAGAGGAGAGAGCGCCTCCTGCTGACTGTTTTACACCTGTGTTTATACGTGTCACTGTGGGCGGAGCCTCTGTGCAGCTGTCTGTGTTGCTCTAATGGGAGGAGCTTAGGACAGTCAAGTGTTTCCATGGCAATGTAGCAACGTCCTTTCACTCATCTCTTTCAAAACATTGTTACGCTGAGGAAACAAAGAGCATTCAACTTAAGCTCCACCTCCTCTGACCTCATTTCCTGCTCAGACACCGAAAAAGAGACATTATTGTATTCTTCAACCAATCGGAGGCTCGAGTCTGAGTCAGGTGGACTACAGACGTTTGACCTCTGACCTCTGTCGTACACTCGTCATCAAAGGAACTTTACTTTACGAATTTCCAAAATTGGTCCAACATGTGACCTTTAAGCCTTGTTATATCTGAAACCACCACATGTAATGTAGAGTCCAGAGTTTACGATGGTCCTTGAATGCAGCCGAGTCCAGAGTTTATGATGGTCCTTGAATGCCTTGGCGAGTCAAGTTCTGATGAGATCGCCAGATACAGCGAGTCCAGAGTTTACGATGGTCCCTGAACGCAGCAGACCTAGAGTCCAGAGTTCACGATGGTCCTTGAATGCAGCAGACAGAGTCCAGAGTTTAGATGGTCCTTGAATGTAAAGGTAAATTCCCACTTTTTCTTCACTTGCAGAGTTATTAATGTTCATCTTTGTTTTCAGAATAAAAGCCTGACATTCCACATCAAAGAACCCAGGAAACAGCTGAGCACATGACGATCAGAGGTCAAAGGTCACACTCACAGTTAAAACTAAAGTGCAATATGTTTATTTCCTTCAGTTTATTCAATGAAATAATAATAATCCAGAAGTCTCCTTTAATTCAAATCACTCCAGATTACTGATGAATTTTTATTTAAGTTTCATCTTTTTTACTTTGATGTCAGTGTTTGTTGTTGCTGCCTTACACACGCTGTAAATAAAACTGTACAAATGTTCTTCTTTTCTTTTCATATAATGAAAAGAAAAATCTGTAAATAAATATCTTAGCAAACTGAATTTTTGTTTCCTTTCTTTTCTAATAAACAATAGAATAGAATAGAAGAAAACACACAAGATACAAAAACACACAAGAAGGTTGCGACTTAACAATATTATAATATAGAATTTAAGAATCCCATTTCTTGTTGGA
>NW_025320972.1:0-46800 GCF_019176455.1 Solea senegalensis | reverse complement strand
GCTGCTTGCTGCAGCTTCTATTTTAATGATTAAAGATGATTTTCAATTCTAACTCTCTGCAAAGTTTCCATCAGCCTTCAAGAATCTTAGAAAAGTTGAATCTGCACTGTAATAATGTCACGCACGGAATTAAAGGTTTAGTGTGTAAGAATTGGTGACATCTAGGGGTGAGGCTGCAAACTATGGAGGCCTGTGCATATCAGAAAGGAGGAAAACACTCCTACAACTCTCTCCTCTCTTCTGCTCCCTCTGCCAGTTCCTCCTCCTCCTTTGATGAATGTGGACGGAAATGTGAAAAGCATGTTTGTCCAGGCTTCGGTGAAAACATGACAAAATACAAACTGTATTAAAGTCTCACTCCGAACAAAAATGTTATTGTAATTTATCCAACTATCAAAACATACCAATGTGTTGTATCTAGAGGTGAAACAAATATGACAATCGAATAATTAGTTTGATGATTTTTTTTGATGAGCTCCATACTCCATACAACAAAGAAATCATTAAAACATTATTATTTTGTATACGTCATTTGACAATGTCTTTTCATCATTCAATTTCCACCACCTAAATGTTATAAACTGGACCTTTTAAGGGTTTTATCTGTGGTTCTGTTCATACTGAAAATAAAATACATTACTTCCTGTGAGCCATGAGAGTTTTGTGTGCTTCTATGAATCAGAACTACACATTTTTAATACCCAATCCTATCTTGGTGCTACAGTAATCCCCAATTGTAACAATTAAAACTTCAAATTAAACGTAAGACATCTCTTAGAGCTGTAATGCTCCCTTAATATAATGGAGTGAAAACAAGTTGATTACACATGGCCGGCAATCAGCAGCATACTGGCAAAATTACATTAGTTATTCAAGGAGGCAGTGATGGACAATGTTTAATTCATAACCAGTCAGGCAGAAAGTCTTTCTATAGCCAGTCCAATAATTTGCGGCTGCCATGGCAGCAGAGATGGATGGTTTGGCTCTGAACATTGCTGGATTTAAGGGACAACCTTGTGTTGTGCATGTTTAACAGGTACACAAAGATGAAGACGGCCACCAACATTTACATTTTCAACCTCGCGCTCGCCGACGCCCTCGTCACCACCACCATGCCCTTCCAGAGCACCGACTACCTGCTGAACACCTGGCCCTTCGGCGAGGTGGTCTGCAAGGTCTTCATCTCGATCGACTACTACAACATGTTCACCAGTATCTTCACTCTCACCATGATGAGCGTGGACCGCTACGTGGCCGTGTGCCACCCGGTAAAAGCCCTGGACTTCCGCACTCCGATCAAGGCCAAGATGATCAACGTGTGCATCTGGATCCTGTCCTCGGCCGCAGGGATTCCTGCTTTTATTCTGGGTGGCACGCAAACAAACAGCGGTGAGGAAGCCCCCCACACACACACACCTCTTAAAGCTTAAATGATTCTGCCAATATTCATCAAATTCAAGTATGTATTAAGAGTAATAGGTTAAAAGCAGGAATGTACTCTGTCAAGTCCATCCATCAGTTATCCATTAGTCACACTGCCATGCAAGAAAAATGTACTTTAGAGCAGAATGTTCCCTCTGGAGCGGATTAGCTGCTCCATAACAGCTTGTTAAACAGATAACAAAAAGGCACAGAGTGGAGTTTTATTTATAATAAAGTACAAGTGCACTCCATCACTTTGTTCACATTCTAAATTGTCTCTCTTTTTTTCTCCTCCTGCAGGCATAACAGAGTGTGCTTTACAGTTCCCTGAGCCGTACGTGTACTGGGACACGCTGATGAAGGTATGTGTGTTTGTCTTTGCCTTCGTCGTACCTGTGCTCATCATCACCGTGTGCTACTCACTGATGGTCCTGAGGCTGAAGAGCGTGCGCATTTTGTCCGGCTCGCGGGAGAAGGACCGCAACCTGCGCCGGATCACAAGACTGGTTGTGGTTGTGGTGGCCGTGTTCGTGGTGTGCTGGACGCCCATCCACATCTTCATCCTGATCAAGGCGCTCGCGAGCGTGCCCGAAACCACGGCCATCATGGCCGCCTACTTCTTCTGCGTGGCTCTGGGCTACACCAACAGCAGCCTCAACCCCGTGCTCTACGCCTTTCTGGACGAGAACTTCAAACGGTGTTTCAAAGACTTCTGCCTCTCGGCCAAACTGAAAGGAGAGAAGGCGTCAGGCAGCAAAAAGGCCCCCAGCACCATGCGGGAGGCAGCTGTTCCATTGGAGAACCCAGACGGGACAAGTAAACCCACATGACTAGCAGTGGAACTGTCTTCAATCTCCCATATCGGAAAGGAAGACTCAAATGACCTAGGCTTAACTCACGTCACATCGACAATGTAGACTGTAACTTTGACTCTACTGCAGAGGTTGACAGGATTTATTGTTATCTTTTGAAGTTCGAGCAGTTTCATTTCAGAGATCAGATTACAAAAAGTACAAACCATAAATCTTATTCTTTATCGTAAATCCACACCGAATCAAAAACACCAGTGAGAATAACGTCATCCCCCTACTATCTGCAGTGACTTCTGCCTACCTGCTTAACTGATTTCCTCTTAGGGAGTTAAAAGATTGTGTTTTTGTCATTTAAACTTGTAAGGGGAGTGTTATGTTTAAGCTGGAAAAGACACAATGTGATTAAAGCTATTTTCTTTCCCAAGTCCAAGTATATGGAGTGTAGAACTACCACCATGAGTTGATAATTATTCAGTCAGTGGATCTAGTCTCTCAAACATTTTTCCCTTATCTTTATTAAGTCAGGCAGTCTCATTGAGAGCAAAATCTCTTTTTCAAGAGAACAATTATGAAGCTCAAGTAACCAACAGAGACAATGCAGAGAATCACAAAAGAGTTTAAGGAGTAAAACTTCAAAAAGGATGTAACAATATAGTCCATCACGTCACTGAATCAGTAGAAGCTGGACTTTTGGATAACGATGACCTGGATGAATGAGAGTCCACACAGACTGTTTGTAGTACATGGTACGTAAGGAGTTCAGTACCAAAAACCAGTTCTACTGATATTTTTACACACATGAGCGATATTTGACATTCCATCCAGAACATCCATCCATCTTCTACCGCTGTATCCTCCACATGAAGGTCACAAGGCTGCTGTTGCCAGGCGGGGTCACACCCTGGACCGGTCATCCAGGAAAATCCATGCCCACACAGGGACAACATGCAAACTCCAGTGGGATGAGAACCAGCAACCTTCTTGCTGTGAGACAACAGTGTGTGGCCATAAAAAATGACTTATTTGAAGGCACACTTGGCAGAAGTGTTTTCCTGAGAACAATAAACCAAGAATATTATCAATAAACCCACATAATGAAAAGCTGAAACTAATGATTATAAGTTAGGAAATTAACAAAATAAATGTATATCCAAATGTCCAAAACTTATTACAAAAAGTTTACTGAGATAGGAAATTGAAGGAGTATATTTCTTTTCAATACACATCGCACTGTGTTCTCTTTCATTTCCCAAGTCATTTCCTTCTTGATTTTTCTTCTATTGCCACATGTGCCTTTAATAGTCCAGGATGACACATGTTTGCAACGGAAATGAATAACACTCAATATACAAAACGTTTTTTGGTGTGTTTTTAAATACACTTTGTATCTGAGTGGTTGCTATATAAGCCCCCGGACAGCAAACGTGTGCTGACAGCATTTCCTTTTGGTGATGAGTTTTGATTGTGTTACTTATTTACATAATTTTAGTTTTGATTTTTTTTTTTTTTTTTTGTTTTTTTTAAAGAAGAAGAAAAGAAAAACAACACTAATTTGCATCAAATTCAGTGTCATCGAGGGAAGTTGAAGTGTAAATCCTGGACTTGAATGTGCATTTACAATTTGACAGAGGGCTCTTTATCAGCTTTGAATCTGGAGTTCTGTCCAGATTCGTAAGTTGTTAAATGTATTGTATATAATGTAATCATGTGTGTTGTGTGTAGCTTTTACCATAACACATAATATTCTATTGAAAGGCTCATGCTATTGTTGTACAGAAATTCTGTAGGCGCAATCTGAAGACATGAATAAGCAGCTCATGATATTGTGCACACGGTTGAATACGGTATATTCTGTCAAATGTACAGTGTTAATATATGATGTATATGATACCTTATTTTGTATAGGTTACTAAAAGAAAATCTCTGCACATGTAGCATGTCAGTAACCATTGCTATGATCGTAAAACGCAACATCAGCAGCCTTTAGGCTCGATGGACTGTGCTGTTATTTTGAATGTACTGCAAATAGCCTACGTATTATATAAACATGATATTTAATCATGGAATAAACACATCTACGTCATTAGAGGAGGAATTCGTAGATGACAATCATTTCCATAAAACATGTTCGGCTTCAGTCTTGTGTCACTAAAGAGCTTTGTGGTTTTAAAGCACAGAAGACGAGGGCGTCATTATGAGGTGTTTTTTTCAGTCTCCTTAATTAACTGGTTCCATCTGCTAATGTATTTAGCCTTTGCTGTCAACTAAGCAGAAACTGTATTGATCGAATCATCTTGTCTGTGAAGTGTTCCATATTAAAGCCAGTTCAACAAATCCATGTTGATTCTCTTCTCTGACAGTATGATTCCCTCCAGGCACGACAGACACAAGTGACAAGTTTCTTTAACTGATTTAATGAAGCGTCCAAATCTTCCTTAGCACCGTGAAAACTGTACACATAAAATATTACAATTAGCACAAATAATAAAGTAAAACTAGACCAGACAAACGTAGGCTACACACATGTAGCTAGCAATACAATTTGATACAAACTAAAAATAATATTATAAAGCAACATAAAATACCAAAGTACGTCTCCACAATTAGGCGAGACCAGAGTTGTAAATAATGTACATAAGAACTATCACATAAATCAAATCATGCGTCACTCAATATCATGAAAACTAAACATTAATATTAAATGTAAACATGTAAATATAACTTTCAATTCAGGATATAAATGAATTACATCAATGAACTGTATGCACCATCGTGGATGCATTTACAGACAGTTACAAGCTCATCTTGTTGTCGGTTGGAGTTTGTAAATGTTCTGTAGCTGCCATGTTTGCGTTTGGAAATCTGATTTAAAAAGAAATCTGTACACCTCTCATTTCAAAAAGGGTTTTTGGGGTTTTTTTGTAACATCATTTTCTGTAACAAGATGAGATTTGTATTTGGAGAACAAGTTCTTCTGCAGGATTACATTTCATGCGGTATGTCAGCAGCTCCCTCCAGAGGATGAGAAATGACATTACTACAAACATGTGTAGTTAAAAATAGAATTTAAAAAAAGCAGTGATTGAGGCTGCAGATCTTAACACAAATATTATGTTATATGTTATTATGTGAACTTGCTTACAATTTGTTTATTTTTATCACTAGGGAGGGAGTTTGGATTAATAGGAGTTTTTGATTGAACGGCCTTGAGATTAAACCACTCTTCTCACTCTGTTTGTTGTGTAAAATCTCATAAATAGCTACTTTCCTGCTTAAATCATATCAATTACTTTCTGCTATTCCCTTAAGTCAAATAAAAGAGCCTTACTAGGATACTTCCAAATGTGGGAGTTGAAATAAGTAAATCGATGAATCAATGACATTTTTTGGTGAATTCATTTTTCATCAATGATACTTTACATCTGAATTACAAGAACAAACTTGTAAAATAAAACCTCCTTCACTATGATCTCCCGTTTCTGTCGAGATTACCACTAGCGCTGAAGATGGTCCACTGGACAAGGACGTTGCTTCTCTGCTCAACACGTTGTGGGTTCAAGTCCCACTGAAGGTATGTGACTACTCGTGTGTGTGTCTGTCTGGGTATACAAAACTAAAAACCCTCAAAACCCTCAAAACCAAAAACTTTCAAAAGCAAACCAAACTCTAACCGAAACTAAAACTTCGTTGCGTGCGTGTATTCGTGTCATTTCAACTGCAATTTCACCATGGACTTCAACTTCGTGATCAATAACTCAGCGAAAGTGGGAAAAGTTAGCTAGCCTTGAAAAAGGCTAGCTAGCTAGTGAATATTTTTTGCTGACTGTAGCAATTAACAAAGATCTATGTTCTGTATTGTACAGTATTTTACAAAATAAGATGGCTTGTTTCTCTGAGGTTATAGGTTCAAATCTTAGAATTAAGTGAATTTTACACAATTTCAAAACTTTAGACCAAAAACAGAACTTAAAAACACCAAGAAGAAAGTCTTAATGGGTTCACTAAGAATAGCTTGTGCTGCAAAAATGGGACTTGTATGTCTGAGGTTGAGAGTTCAAATCTCATAATGATGTATTTTAGTTCAAGATTCAATTTAAAAAAGCTCAAAGAAGAACTACAAGGGCAGGTAGCTCAGTTAAAATCACTGCTTTGAAGTACTCATGTCATAGGTTCAATTCTCTTAATAAGCAAGGCAATTTATAATTCATCGTCCAAAGCAGCGTTTCCCAGCCCTGGTCCTCAGGGAACACTGCCCTGCAGGTTTTAGATGTTGCCCTGCTCCAACACACCTGATTCCAATGAGCAACTCGTTATCGGGCTCCTGCAGAGATTGGTGACGAGTTGACCATTTGAATGAGGTGTGATGGAGCAGGGCAACAACTAAAACATGCAGAGCACTGAGTAAGTAAGTAAAGATTGACAAAGAGACAGAGTCCAAAAGAACTGAAGTCGTTCATGAGGTCGTGGCATTATTCTTATTATTCTGTTCCACAACCTGACAATTGCTCTGAACCTTGTTACTATTTGCACTGAGATGGGATTATAACATTTGCTTCATTGTTCTTTGAATTTATGGGTTCTGTTACTGAAAGACTTCCAAATTTTGGAAGTCTTAGGATAGGATAAATAGCTCATGTGATTAAAGAAAATACTTGAGCTCTTGAGTTCCTCAGGTCAAGGGTGTGAATCTTAGATTAAGTTAATTTTTAAGTACAATATTCAATACAAAGAGTAAATGGGTCTAAATAGGAAATTTACCTAATGCCCATATTGCATGTCTTTGGACTGTGGGAGGCAGCCAGGCTCGAACTCAGATCTTCTTGCTGCAAAGGCAAATGTGATAACCACTAAACCAGCCGTGTGGCCCATCACATAGGACAGATATTCTTAAATATTTCATCAATCTAAGGTCTTTGACATCATGAGTAATCTATTATTGAAAGCCTTCCAAAGTTTTGGACATAGCACATGAGTACATATAGCTCACATGGTTAAGAGAAAGACTTGAGTTCCTGAGGTCAGAGGTTTGAATCTTAGATTAAATGAATTTTACAGCACAATGCTCAACATAGAGAGTAAATTGTCTGAGAAAACATTAGGATGAGTTAGCTCAGCTGGTTAGAGAACAGCCTTTATGTCCTGATGTCGACAGTTCAATTACTTCAAGGTTTAAAGTTCCACATCCAAAGTGAAGACTGAAAAGCAGCAAGAGCTTCCAAACACAGCAAGGATTTGTGGCATGGTGGATTTGTTCGCAACTGCAAAGTTATGCTAGTCTGGGGGTGGCTGGTTCGACTCCACCCCCAGAAAACAACATAATTTGTATGTGAAGAGAAATGAAATGAAAGGTGTGTGTTTACATATGGAGCAGTGACGTCACATTAGCAGCAGCAGGTGTAATCTGAACCACTTTAGGAAATGCTGCCACCTTCTGGGCGTACTTTTCCCTTCATATTTTAAAATCTGCTGAAAGGGTCCAGTCTTAGCTCCTATTTTAAGTAGCAACATAGATCATTAAGCCAGTGGTTAAATTTAATATGTGTGTAAATTGGCACACTTGTTTGCTGTGTAGCATCCTTTGTTTCCAATACTTGACATATGTTCCGTTACAAAACACTTTCTGTCTTTACTTTCTTAATAAACTCACTCACAGTGGGTAGTACATTATACTTTTGATAGCGATATTAATAAAACTGCAAGTAGCATTGTGCAGGCCCTTGCAGCCGATGTGCTGATGTTTTCTGTCCAGATCTCTTGCCTCTTGTATTTAAACAATTTTAAAGAAGCAAATAAACCCTTTAAACCAGTGGTTCTCAAACTTAGATTAAGATGTATTGAGATATAGAGTGGCTCTAACTATGATTATTTAATTTAAAAAAATATATATATATATATATATATATATATATATATATATATATATATATATATATATGTATGTATGTTGGTTGGTTTGTTTTTGTTATTTGTTTCATTCACACTCTGTTCAAAATTCCTCATCGCTACTCCGATCACATACCCTATTATATGGGCCATTCTACCGAATTCGTGCAAAGTCCAGAGTTGGAAACACATTTTCAAAAGTTGTTTTTTTCCAAAAACCTTGTCCATACATATATTGTACCATATTTCAATGGTACATATCTAGTAAAGGCGCAGTCAAATTTCATATATTAATGTCTGCCTGTTCTTGAAATGTTTTTCAACTCCTGAAATTTGTCACTACCGTAACACAGCAACACACTGCAATAAAAACCATTATATTAATCTGTTAATATTGTGTGTCCATACACCCTCTAAAGAATAATTTTAGTAATTTATTATGAAGGGTTTTACAACTAAATCACTTAAAATTATTTTTTAAACAAAATTTCAAAGTTTATTTTCTAAGACTCATCAAAATTGAAATGCAATCTTTTTTGTAAAATGAATTACACTGATCATAGAGATCTCAGAGTTCATTAGTTATTACATTGAATGTATATTTAACCAATAGTTATCATAAAATGTTATTTAATGACTCAATTCTTATTTTATTTTACAAAACATTCAGTGTTACGGTAGTGACCGCACTGTTACGGTAGTGACTGCACTGTTTTGCTTGTGACCACAGTATTTTGTTTGCAAGGTTGTATTATATCCCCTCAACCTTATTGCTTAATATTAACTCATAACCTGCCTTTTAATGTGAATTTTACAAACACAAATGTTATGTCTCTGATATGTGAACTTTAGATGTGGGTTGTCTGCAGTCGTGTTGATCACTCTGTCGGAGCTGCCTAGTGTTTCTCTGAGCATAGAAACAAGATTGTATTTGAGCAACCTGCTTGTCAATGCGCTTCTTAATCCATGTTTCTCTTTATAATTGGCAGACTTGTATTTTTTTCTGCAAATTGTGCATGAGTGTGTTATGGAAAAGAAGGGTCTTTCTGATATGCGCAGGAACTCTGTGCTTCCATACTTCCTTCTGAGTTTTTGTTCTTGCAGAACATTTTGACTTCTCTGGCCTCACGCACAATCTATGGCACCGTTTTCTATATTTTTCTTTCTTCCATTCAAGTTTATTTTTCTGTGGTCACGCATTCCAACGTCTCTTATTAGTCTCACTAGAAGTGCGTGGAGTAACAGTCTCACTAGAAGTGCGTGGAAGGTAAGGCGGCATGGGAGAAGGCGTGGCAGAGGGTGTGGGAGGTGGCGTGGAAGTTGTGCACAATCTCTCCACCTCTCTTTGACTTTTCACCAATAGCCTGTGATGTTGCTGTCTTTTTCGCCATGATCTTCTGACCTTCCTTTGCTCCCTGTCAGATAAATCACTGATAGATTTGATCTTTCCTCCTTTCTTTCGTTTCTAGTTTCGTTCTCTTTCCTTCTTTCCTTATCATATCAAACATTATTTAGCACTCTGAGATTCTTAAAAATGAAATGTGCTTTACAAATCAAATATAATAACAATATTATTATTATTATTATTATTATTATTATCATGTTTAATGAGTATAATGTAATAATAATGATGAAAAATGTCCTTAAGTATGTGGAACCGTACACCATAATGATTATGTCACAACCGTAACGTTACAATTCGTTACGGTTGTGACTGTTACGGTTGTGACATTTTTAGCTAATTCCTTGCATAACTCAAACATGCTAACAAGTAATTGGCTAGGAACAGATGTTTGAACAGTTGTACACACAACAAAACATAATATTTTGTTTTGAGCCCCCAAAAGTGTATTTACTTGGAGATAATATGTGTACGGTTGTGACAATTATTAATGTAACATGCTGATTTTCAGACTTTGGAGCCCATTTACTTAAAAATTATGAGAGGTAATATCTCACCATGCAGCAATGAGGGACAGGGATGCAGTGTCATTTCTTGGTCAGAAATTCTGGGGTGTGACTAAAACCAGGCTCCACCCATGTGGTAAAACAACTCGTGTTACGGTTGTGACATGAAAGTGTGGGACAGCATTTTTTAAAGCATGTTTTGTAATTTTAAAAAAAACTTCAAAATGAATCTAAATGTTTTACATTCTGTTTAAAAGAAACCAAACATATATTTTAAAATACACCATTGGAAAAAATGACAAAATTCTTTTAAGTATTATTTTCATGGATTGAAATTTAGGGCTTAGAGATTGGGACAACTACTTCCCAATAGAAAGTACCTAGGAAGGTAGCATAAATGATGATTTTGTATATATTTAGCTTAATTACTAAATAGTTACAGTCTTGTGTTTACCTAGATCATAACATAATCTTAGTAAATATTGAAGGTCTGAATTCTTAATTGTTTTGTTAAATAGTTTTTTTATTGTGGGACAGCAATTTGCACGAATTCGGTAGAATGGCCCATATACATTAAAAGAGTATTTCTGATTTTCCTTTCTGAAGTACCACCAGAGCTCACATACCACTGATGGTACATGTGCCACAGTTTGAGAACTATGATATAGTGTGAATAAGAATGGATGTAAAATATATTAATTTTTATTTTTCTCTAAATGGGAACAAAATGGACAACATGAATATGTCACTATATGTGGAGGGCGCGGCTGAACGACTCATGATCATGTGATTCCACCGCCCTGACGTCATAGTCAGGGCTTTTCCGGGTGCGTTAACTCTATCGGACGTCGTCAGTGAGTGAAAGGGATTGTTTTTCTTTTCTTAGAGCTGTAATTTCGCCAAAATGAACCGCATATTCGGCAAAGGAAAACCCAAGGCTCCACCACCGAACCTCACGGACTGCATAGGAAGTGTAAGTATAATGTTAGATCGAGTTATGAACCCTGTCTTGAGCAAAGTAAACAAAGATTGGTCCTTCTAACTGGCTAAGCTAACTGTTAGCCGACTTTATGAGCAGAAAACAGGCCAAGTTTCCCCTTCTTTTATCCGGCGTATTTGGATAATAACCCAACTTTTATCACTCATAGTTATATAAAGTTACGTGATCAATAGCAGGCAGTGAGGTACATCCAGTTGCTCATATACAACATTAGTCGACCATAACTCACCGTGTTATCGTAAAACACGGAGTCTGTGTTCAGATACTTAATCAACGTTATGTAATTTGAAAGACAGAATTTGAGTCACGCAATGGAAACCATTTTTTTCACAGTGAGAAAGCACTCTTCAACCTGTTTAACAGGTTTTAGTCAGACTGGTGCTATTGTTAGCAGACTGGAAAGGAAGTAGTATATTACACTGTTCGGTGTATTATGATGCAGTGGCAATAAATTTATTTTGTACTCTTAGATTAAAGTTATTCTCACTGTCTGGTCTGTAACTACTTTTCATAATCGAATAAAGTAATTCTTTAGGGTTTCCTGTATAAAAATGCAGCAAAATCCAATTCAGATTTATTTCTATAGCACATTTAAGTGCTGTACATCGCAAAAATACATAAAATAGACAGGATATGAAACGATGTAAACTACAAGCAATAAAAACAGTATAAAAACTGTAAAGTCGCTGGATTTTTAATCTATAATGTCAATGCTCTCCATTGTTTTGGTCCACAAATCAAAGATATTCAATTTGCTGTCAATAAATCAGAAGATTTTCACATTTAAGGAGTTTGAAACGAGAGAACATGTTTTCAGTATCTGTAGTCTCTCAATAGCTGATGTCCTGTTGTCTGTTTCCTACTCTCAGGTTGACAATCGGGCGGAGTCCATTGACAAGAAGATTGCTCGACTAGATGCTGAACTTGTCAAGTACAAGGACCAGATGAAAAAAATGAGAGATGGACCTTCAAAGGTGAGTGTTTATCTCCAGAGCTGCTGTGGAACAAAGGACAGAAAGATAGAAAAAAAATAATCCGCACTTCTCAAATGCTCATCTCAACTATTCTTCTTTTTTTTTGGCTCAACAATAATGAAACTACTCACTGTTTTCAGTGTTTGAAAAAGTACTTGGGAACAAGATTTTTTATGTTAATATAATATTGTCCTATTTATGTTTCAAACTCGTATTTTACGCTGCACTGTCATTCATTTGCTTCTTCTAGAACATGGTTAAGCAAAAGGCCTTGAGAGTCCTGAAGCAGAAGCGAATGTAAGTACTTTGAATTTTCTGTTTTTAATATTTACCATTCAAATTAAGTTTTACTGTCTCAGTCACATTCCCTATTTTAGCTATTATTGAAACCTAATTTTATATCATCTTTGTGTCCTCCAGGTATGAGGGCCAGAGAGATAACCTGATGCAGCAATCGTTTAATATGGAACAAACTAACTACACAATCCAGAACCTTAAAGACACTAAAACCACAGTAAGAGGCATGATTTTACAGACATAAACACAGAGTATGAAAAATATGACTTTCCTCAAACATTTGATTTTCTTTTTTAGGTTGATGCCATGAAAGTTGGCCTGAAAGACATGAAGAAAGCGTACAAGAATGTCAAAATCGATAAGATTGAGGTATTTTACTTTGATTTTTGCAAATTACCTAAAGTAGGATGTAATTGTCATAAGAGTGGGGAACACAAATAACTTTTTTCAAGTACAGATTTAAAAACTAAAATTTTACTAATTTAAAGTTGTAAAATAATGGACCTCCTATTCTGTGCCTTTCATATTAAAGTGCCACTTTGTCTGAAGCTCAAAACAGACTATTTTATTAGCAATTAACTGACTGTAGTGGTTAATACAATGTCTCTGTCGATTGTTTTACAAAACAGCTAGATTGAGATTAACTCATCTTTTTGGTTCTCAATATTCAGGATATTCATGATCAGCTTGAAGACATGATGGAGGACGCCAATGAAATCCAGGAGGCCATGAGCAGAAGCTATGGCACACCTGAAATTGATGAGGACGACTTGGAAGCAGGTCAGGAAATTATCACTGTTTTTAAAACTTCATGACTGAGTCCACAACATACATATATATATATATATATATATATATATATATATATATATATCTCATGGGTTGCATTTTTATAGTTGTCCAATGATACATATAATTTAATGGTAGCTTAAACTGCTGTGTCCACAGAGCTGGATGCTTTGGGAGATGAGTTCCTTATGGATGACGACAGCTCCTACCTGGATGAGGCCTCAACAGCTCCTTCCATCCCAGAAGGTCTCCCCGGCGAAAAGTCAACCAACCAGGTACTTGTCCCTTGACTTTTCAGTGTCACATGAATGGCATCATGTTTCTACAGCTTGGCTTTATTAATATACACCTCTTCTTGTGTGTCACAGGACGGTGTTCTCGTGGACGAGTTTGGTCTTCCTCAGATTCCTGCTACATAAACAAGTGCTTCTTTTCTGCACTCGTTCTAATTTTAGATCATTTTTTTGTATTTATCCAAATGACACTCCCTGCCTTAGCAAACCAAAGCTTCTACTGTCTAACAAATGATGGAAAACTATCTCTTTTTATCAGGTTTTGTAATTAAAAGTTGTGGTTATTCTATACGAGTGGGCTTTTTCATACATATCTTAGGTGACTTGGGATTCTCTTATATTTGTACAGTCTTCTCAGCAGTGCATTTGCCAAGAACAAAATAAATTATATTTTTCAAACAACACTTCACATTGTGTGAAATACTAAAGTCATTATTTGTTTAAGAACTCACTTTATTGCAAAGTTATGTAGAAGTGCATAATTGATAACTTAAAAAACATTCGTTGGGTACTGACATCTTAGCAAAAATAAATACCGATTTCGTAAGAATATGCTCTAGAAAAGGCAAAAACCTCTGATTTGTCACATCCTCCACATGTTCATCATATCATCACCAACTCAACCTGTAGGTGTGAGGGAAGATTTTTTGGTGCAGATATGCTACGACGCTGGTCATGGTTTCCAGGTTATCAAATTCATAGTAAGGGATCTAGAAAAAAAAAAAACACCTTGATCAGTGAGAAAAACTCCCTCAGGAACAAAGTGGTCAGAGTAAACGTGAGGGACTAACCTGAACAACTTCATATCCAAGAAGTCTCAGGTGTCGCTGCTTTATGGCTTCTTTCCCGAGCAGCTTCCTCACGTTTGTAGTGAACCTCTTTTGTCCATCAATGCAAAGAGCAATTCTGTAATTAAACATCAGCATGTCATTGAGATTTCACATCTGGTACATGAGAAATATTTGGTATAGCAAAGAACTTAAAAAAAAAAAAAACACAGCTTACCTTTTGTACACATCATCAGTTTGACTGGCAGGCAGCACATATCCGTCTTCATCTAGTTTTATCTCCACATCTACAACAACAAAACAAAAATGATAAGCCATTTCCAGGCAAACTAAAGGAAACACTCAAGAGCTAAACAGCTGTTGTGAAGTCTGTTACCAAGTGTGTAGCAATATGGTGTCAGAACTTTGGATCCAAAGTATGAACGAGCCCCGAGCAATTCAATCAGTCCAGTTTTCACAGAGTTGTATAGATGCCCGTCCGCTGGTGTCTCAATCGAGCGTCCAGTAGTGAGGAAAGACTTGACACGATACTTTGGAAGGAGCCTGGGACCCTGGGGGGGGGGCAGGAGAAATTTATCAGTACAGAGGGGTCCACGAGTCTGAGATACTTGAAGTTGTGAAACATTTGGTGATTTTTATTGTTGCTGATATTATTCTGCCTCTGTTTGTTTGTTTTTTGTGAACAAAAACGATGTAACATGTTTATGCTGCATCTACAAACTGACAAGGAAAACCATCAGACCTGACTGAGGGAGTTTGCAGACACCATCTAAAAAAACTTACTTTGCATAGTATATTGAAAATAATTAATACTTTGGGTCCCCCCAATCTAAAAACATGAACAAAAAAAATAGTATTTGATATCAATAATTAGGTCCATTTTCAGGTTCAATTTTATTTGCTTTTGTTGTGAATCTCTTTCTTCTTGTTATTTAAACTGAAACTTCTGTTACCTCAGTTTGACACTGTGTGGGATCATAGATCAAAGGTGTTACCGACCCTTAGTTTAATCTCAAATGTCAGGGAAATAAAATTAGGGTTTTGCAGGTTTTGAAAAATGTAATGAAGCAAAACTCTGTATTTTATCAGGTAAGTGGACTGACACTTGTAATACTGATGTCATGAAGTCCAAGTGTGTAAAACACAACTTCTGTCATATTTAACCCTCAGGGTAGTTTTAAATATTTTACCTGATAGAAAGGACACTCCAGCTTCACAGTCATGTAGAGCTGAGTCAGCTGTGCCAGGACGAGCCGATCCATTCTTGCATCTTGCTCTTTAATACAAACATAATCACAAAAATGCATGTCAACAAGAGACAATCATTACATCTTTAATCATGGCACATTCTTGGTGTCTTGGCAGGATAATTTACCTTGCAGCTGCTCGAGGAAGTAACTGCTAAAGACTTTGGAGACAAAATTGACAGGGAACCTCTCGACCAGTGTGCAGGCGTGGAGCAGGTTGAGCAGCGTTCGAGGCTGGAACTGTGAAAAGCGTGTTTGCACGATGTTTTCAACTTTCCTGAACACTTGAGCTGCATTAGGTGGCAGGTATCCAAGCATCCCGAAAGCCATGATCTGCCTGGCCACCTGGCTGGTGTTGTAGTTATCTGCTCTGTACACAAAGCTCTCAGCAACAGCGTCAAACACAGTTGGGGACAAAACATTCCTCCTGCCAAAGAACTGAATCACCTTGGTGACCGTCTCAGGATGGGAAGTGAATGCCATTGTAGGAACGTACTTCTCCAGTGCCTCGACAAAGTAATGATCACTCAGCCCAAAGTGGATTAACGCCCCAACCACAAGGGTGAGCTCCTCATCAGTAAAGTAGGGTACATGCCGAACAGCCTGCTTACACAGGTTGATCACTAGAGGCATGGCCTGATTCTGCCTTAGTGTCACAAGAGCATGAAGCAGCACACTGATGGCAGTGGAATCCATGTGAGAGGCGACTGTCAGAGAGTGGGTGTGCATGGCATTCAGCAGATCACTGTATTTTCCATCATCACCCACACCACCTTGCAGAAGCTTATAAACAGCAATGAGATCAGAGAGGCTCCACTGGGCAGGGCCCTGCTTCTGGATGTGCTCCATCACCTGCTCCAGTATCACACAACCAGGACCCTCTATGGCTAGCATTGCCTTGCCCAAGGTACACAGCTGCTGTATGCTCAGCTTCCCACAGTCTAGCCTATCCTGACTCTCAGACATCAGCCGCACCATCAGAGTGCTCCATGGATCCAAGAAGAGGCGTGTACACGCCAGTAGGGCTGATACCAGCCCAGCATCTGTCAGTCGCCCAGAGTCCTGCTCCAGCTGAAGGCACAAGGCCCTGATAGTGTCTTTCTCCAGCACTGTTGGGTCCTTCAGTGAGTATCCATCCTGCTCCAGGTCGGCCACCCGATGAAGCGCCGCAGCAGCCATGGTGTCAGACAAAATCTCCACCGAGCACAACAATTTGAAAACCTGACGAGAGGAGGAGCAACTCTCCAGTCGCCGCTGGAAACCCTGCTCCTCTGCAGCTGTGGGACGATGCAGCTGCGCTAAACGGAGGTGCGGAACAGAATCTCGGTGGAGTCTCACGGAGCTGCTGACAATGAAACACGGCTCCCTGGCGATGGTGGTGAGTCTCCGAACTCCACGGGCCGACTGAGGGTTCTTGCAGCCCTGTCTTCTGACGCAGGGGCAGGCGACACATGAGGGCTGACCTGCACTGCTAGTTCTCAGGAGCCTGGTGAGGGGGCACACAGATGCAACATGGGGGCCACGGTGAATCCCGATCTGCCAGAACAGCGGTACCTTCTGTATTATCTTCAGGGCCATGACCCTGCTCCAGAACTGCTCAGACACAACTACATCAAAACAACATGAGGAAGAACATATGTCAACAAAGCATATCACAAAAATATCAGCGACGACAAAACTCAGCCTCTTTCTGTGCTTCTCTCATTACCGACAAGCCAACCTTGATGGGCTGGCTGTTAGCTAACATTAGCTATGTAGCCGCTAGCGTACCAGGTAGGCCGGATAATTCGTGCTTCTTTTCCGGTTATTATCATGGCTAACACATAAACTGTGGAACGCAAACAACACAAGGAACACACCACACGGAACAGTCAAAATTCATACCTGGACTTTCCGTGCATAGTGAAAAGGTCGCCACCAAACCGGTCCACTGACATAGGGGAAGTCGACCCAACGTGTTTCCGTAAGCGACAGCGAGGCGTCCACGGACATCTCGTACATCTGTCAATCGATAGTTGCTAAAGTATGCTAAAAATCAAACACTTAATTGAGTAATAATGAAAGCGGAAGTGCATCACAAATATTACTTGAAGAGAGGCGTCAAATGTTGAAACCCCAGTTTGAAAACATAGTTTACAATTGTGGTTTTATTGAGACACATTTTTAATAAGTTTACTTAATATTTATATGCATGTAATTGTTTTAAAGGCATTCACTTTTTTATATTATATATTTGTATCCTATGACTGTGAAATAACCAAGCGTTCAAGTAAGTTTTTGATGCCATCCTCCCGACTATACATCTTCCCACAGAACATGAAGGCACCACACCAGTTATCAAAAACATAAATATCCATCCGGGAGGGTCGCGGGGTGTGCTGTGCATATAAGTAATTAATGGCATATTATTATACAAGCTACTTAGGTTTACTTCAACTCCCCTTGTAGGTACATGAACATAACACAGATAAGTGTTTTCATAAAAGTTGTATTTGTTAAAAACTCTATTTTAATTTGTAAGAACTTGCATTTTAATTTATACTGTGAATAAATTGTGGATTTTCAGTGTCACCTTTAGATAATCTGACTATGCTGTTATTCCAAAAAGATTATCTAGACTGTCCACCACCTTACAACTTTAAGTGCCTGTACAGGCTAAGACATGTCTTTAAGATAAAAACAACTCTGCTGATTAAAGATTTTATTACACTATATGACATCTTGTAGGACACAATTAATGATGCACATAAAAACCATTAGCAGCATTTAATTTTTTAGATGCTTTATTCACCTTGGGCGCAATGAATCCCAAAGTCATTTTCATGTCATCTCTGAACTTCCTTTTTGATGAAAGAATTCTGCTCGTGCCCGTCTGCACTCGCCCCGAAGACATTTGGTGAGGCGGGAGAGCAGACGTGTCAAGACTTGAAGCTCCTTACATGGAGAAAACTTAAGCATCTAATAGTTAGACCCTCAAGCAAAAAGACAGGGTAATGCAATCCTCATTTCAGTTGGAGTTTATGGAAGGGAAACACCACAATATACCTTGATAGAGGGCTTTATTTAAAAAGTTTATATTATAAAATGTAAAAATTCAGCTATACCCGATCACATGAATTGCAAAGACTCATCCCCCTAGAGTTTCCATGGTGCTGCCACTGTACATCTTAAATGACAGGAAAAAAGTATTTCAAACAGTATCGGATTAATGTGTACATTTAGGTAAAGTGGAAGTTCACAACAAAAGAGTGGATACTTATTGCTTTGGCTTGTTTAAAAGGGTTGTATACTGGTGATTTGAGACATGTAGCACGGTCATCTAGCTGATGGAATAGACAAGGAGGGTGAAGACGACTTGTGTGCTGGTGTGGCTCTTTAATCGTCCTTATCCTTGGCACCATGCTTTAGAATGCGCGTGAACTCCACATAGTTGAAGTTGCTTTTCTTGTCAATGGGCGCCTCCCTGAAAAGCTCGTCCACCTCCTCATCTGTAAACCGGTCGCCCATTGTTGTCAGCAGCTCTCTGAGGTAATCTTCCTGGATGGAACCTGGAGAAGGAAAATCATAAGAATCAATAACATTTCTTAAGACTTTTCTTTTGCAGGCAATGATTTCATATCTAAATTTAAAACCAAGCTGTCTTTATGTAGCTAGATTATTCAAGGCCCAACAAGGTAACTTAAGTCTGCATAATGCATTTTAAAAAATACAGCTTAATATCAATATGAATTACAAGATGTGTGTACAAGTGGAGAAAATGCAATAATACTAACATTTAAGGTTCATACAAAAAAGGTATCACTTTCCTCTAAATACATTTTATCACTTTAGTCTTAGTACAAGACAAGTTTACTGATTTTTTTTACCTGTGCCTTCCTCATCAAAGCAGGCAAACGCATTTCTGATCACATCCTCTGGGTCTGTGCCATTGAGCTTCTCTCCAAACATGGTGAGGAACATGGTGAAGTTAATGGGTCCAGGAGCTTCCATCATCATGGCCTCCAGGTAGTCATCATTTGGATTTTTACCTGTATAATTATAGTGGAGGTATTAAGTTTCAGCAACACGCCAACACAATTACATATTTGGATCCGACTACATCTCATCCTCGAAGCTACTCATCTCAGGAGCTTCTTCCACTCACCCAGAGAGGCCAGCATGTCGTGAAGGTCCTCTTTGTCCACAAACCCGTCACGGTTCTGGTCAATCATGTTGAAGGCCTCCTTGAACTCCTGAATCTGGGACTGGTCAAACATGGCAAAGACATTGGACGTAGCGCGCTGAGGGCGCTTCTTTGTGGTCTTTCCCTTTGCCCTTTTGCTAGACATGTTGACGGTTTGTTTTTTTCTACCTGTGGAGTTAAAAAAAAAAAAAAAAACATTCACAAATCTCAGATTTATTTTTTGGTGCAAACAGCCAGTACTAGAACAGGGGTTTTGAGGGTTATGGCAGATTTTGTTATAGTGAACAATTTTTTTAGATGCGTGTTGCCCAACCATCGAGTAAAAGGTAACTGGTTCATATAATGTTTAACTAACCATGCAGTTTTACTGGGTCGATGGGTCATCATATTGAGAGATGTTTCAGCTGGTGAAGTATAATCTAGTTTGATAATTCTTATAAATGATCATTGACAGCTAAATTAATCACTCTTCAAAGAATAACAATACTTAATGATCAATGGAAAGGTAATTCATCTAGGGACTGGATACTGGACTTACATGCCAATATATCGGGAGTGCTTGGGCCAATAACTGACACCGAAGGCACTTTAAATGTTCTTCCAGGCAGAGGTCATTTAGTTTTAGTTAAATTAACATATTTTGCATTCTCATTGCAGATATAGATATGATTTTTTTAGCAATATAAAGAATCAAAAACCACAGAATGTAAACATGGCAACAGGAGACAATCTGTTGCTAATGCTAAATGGATCATGCAGTCACTATCATCCATACAGACAACTCAACATTTCATCCTCTGGCAGTGAATCCCCAGTGTGGTGTCCCATACTGAGCTATAAATGGGAATGACCCTCATCTTTCTGGGTTGTTCATCACAGAGCCTTCACAGGAGGTCAGAAAAATTACTGATGTGAGGACAGATGCCCTTATAAGGCAATGCCTTCAATGCAGACTCAAACTGTCCTACAGGCACTTCATGTTGACACGGATACCTGCATTTCTGCTCGTCTCAACTGGCTTCTTAACAGCTAGGACTATACAAGAGTCAGGCCTTATGTCAATACAAATTTAAGTGAAATATTTTGGGGACACTGGCGATCAATGTATGCTGAAATATGAATTAGGTCTACAATTGACCACTTTTAACTTTAAATGTATAGAAATGGATAATTATTGAATTAATGAACTATTCACATATGAACTGTTCCCAAAATTAAGACACCTTATATTTCTTTTTATTGACAATGTAGTTATTTAACAATGTTCAAACCTACGCCATTTACAATGAAAGCTAAAATTGTTAAGTGTTTCCAATTAATTATTACGTGAGTTATTGTACTAACAGCTAAACACAATTCATTGCAATGTTTTTGTTAGGTGTAAGATAAAATCTCATTTGGAAGTTTCAGGCTTCTCATAATTTAATATTTAATATTTGTTTTTTTATTCAAGTCATTGATAACATTCTGGATATCTTCAAGATACGGACTGGTCAAAATATATTTTTAAACAAGTTGATGTGATCGTGAATACAATCCACTGATCGTAAATATTAGTAACAATAACACTTGTTATTTCATTTACAACCGTATGCATAATATACAATTAATTCTCCTATGCTGATTTGTTGTATAAAAGGAGTCCAAACACACTACATAACGTTGTATTACCTAAAAGTACGCACTTCTTAGACCGGATGGTTCGCGGCCTAGTTTAAGCCACATTAAATGATTCGCGCACTTTAATCTGTGCACAGCAACCCGATATAAGAAACGACATATATGAGATTGTAATAGCCAATAACTTTATACACAATAATATAAAATCTCAATGGCGTTTATAGTACCAGACGTCAGCTGTCTATATGTTAGCACTGCGGCTAACAGTTAGCCGTGTTTTTAAGGCTTTCAACCTTACAGTCAAAATTACTCGATAGCTCGTTATTAACACTAGAAGCTTTTATATTTTCAAACGTAGTGGGGTACCCTGGTAGCAAATTGTTTAAAATATACCTAATTGCTGTATATACAGCAATGAAATCACAAACATAAAGTCTTACCTGACGAGAACCTATCTTGTTAGCTAGCCCGTCGATGCTCTGCTTCTCAACCACCGCCCTTCACTTCCTCATAATAATGTTGGTTTCCATCCAGAACACTAGAACAAACCAATTGTGAAAAATGGGGGCGGTAGTCAACCAAACAACCAATATTACATATTTTAAAAAAACACAATTAATGGTTTGCCTGTATCTGCATACTACAAATCAACATATTAACAAAAATATTTTCGCAAACGGAACAAAGTATTTCAGCTTTGGATGTAATATAGTACCTAATTCAGGTTCACACCCCCGGTGGATTATATGAAGCTTCCACAATCGCTCCTTTGACATTCCTGGATATGCCCTTTTAAGGAGAGAAAGAACACATCCTCACTGGCATTGTACAATTACGGGAAGGTAAATGGGCACTTAAGGAACTTTTTTATTGTAATAAAACATTTCAGGCATATACAAATAATCATTCGAAGTAGAATTCCTGCCTTTTTTTAGGAAGGTCACTCCTCTCAGTGAGAATTTGACCTGGATAAAATTGACAGAGAAAGAAAAATTAGAGTAACCTTATACACCAAACTAAAACAAAACAATAAAGGAAAAAATGTTGATGGGATGGGTAATAATAGATACATAGAGCACGAGTCATACAACAGTTGTTCAGGTCACTGCTGTAGAGGGAGGCTGACTGCTGCAGGGCTTTACCAGCAAGATGTAGAACTGTTGACTCACAAGTTAAAACAAGCCACATCTGTCTTTTTGTCCGGCTGTCCTATCACTTTCAAAGACAACAGAATGGCTGAACATGTGCCATGAGCTATTTATAGTTATTCTATACTGTACGAATCAAACACATTTTGATCTGTAGTGTACAGTTTGAAAACATTAGGGTATATTGATTTTGTGATATGTCATCGTCCGTCCTCGTGCAATACAATTATTGATACCCAGGGCAAATATCGATATTTTAATGAACAAATTATGACGCTCTAAAGTAAACAATCCCTGCTTCATGTCTCCTCAAGGTGCCCAAAGAAGAGGGAGTTTACAGCGGGATAATGGCAGAGAAAGCTACATTAAGAGATGCCCCATCAACGTTCAATACATAGACTTTATGCACTTTGTTCTCTATGCTGTGAATAAATAGAGAAATCCTGCACTTCACAAACGTTGTGCAATGTAATGATTATCACAGAATCGTTGTATGGTGATATTATTGGTATCGTGGACCATGTATTGTGTATCGCATCATGAGGTACCCTGTTATTCCCACCCCTAGAAAACATCATAGGTACACAGTTTATAAATACAATTGAAGATTCATGGGGGAAACATGTTGAATAAAAGTTAAAAGACATGTCATTAAAGGCTAAGATTCTATTTTAAAATGTTTACAAACTCAAATAAAAAAAAAAAACCATTCATGAATCCCTCAATACAAGACAGCAAAACAGCTGTCCCTAGAAATTGTAGTGTTGCATTAAGCCACTAGAGTGCACTAGTTTGATAGGAAACGTTTCATTTATGCAGCCTTATTTGAGCAATTCTTTAGGTTTGATAGTTTGTCTCTCTGTTACCTAATCTTGTGTGAGCTCAGTGAATATGTTCATGTGTACAACTGTTAAATTGAAAGTTCATATAGCAGCAGTGTAAGGAAATCACACAAAGCCAGACTGAAAATAGTCATAATTGGTCCCTTGAGACCTTAGTACAGGAGCTGGAATCTTTTGGACAGCTGAACCTGGATACACACCGAAAACTTGGAAGACTGATTACATTCACTGAAGACCTTTAGGTGGTAACAAACCACTGATGTCTGAATGGGGGGTGTTGACACTGTCAATGTCAACAAAACTGAAAGTTGCAGGCCTTATGGATTCATTACCACATTAGAGTATAGGTGTCAATAACAGTTCTAAGGTGATATAATTGACTGCAAACTAAAAATAGTAAAGCACTAGTGTTAATGTAGATTTATGCAGTGTGTGACACTACTAAAATACCCCTGGATACAATTGGATGAAGTCATTTAGTGACTTTATTATTACATTACATTATATAATGGAAATATGTATGTACCTGTTTCCCTAAAAGATAGAAAGAATGAATAAAAGACATAAAAAGTCACATAAGGTTTTATGAGGATATGTATAAAGCTCAGATGAAAATACATGTAAAAACAAATAAAGAGACATAAAACATGGGTAAAAAAGACTCTGTACTATACGAGCTGTGACTGGCAGCTGTTTCGTAACTGGGGTTTATAGTCGGATTAGTTTAAGCCAAAAATGTTTGAAATAAAAGCTACAGCGAGACTGAATTAGATTCTTTAATCCTGAAAGTTCCTGTACCTATATTGTCTTATTTAAACCCCAAAGCTCACTGTATATCAATCACAATATATCATGACAAGGGCAATTTTGTGTATCGCATGACATCTAATTTCCATGAGATGTTTGGCAAATTAATTAAATTATAATTTAATGTATATTACTTAAAACATATAGATATAAAACTTAACTAAAAATTGTGCAAATTTGACCCATCTGTGGGTCCTCAACCAGTCTTTGGGAATCACTGATCTAAACTTTTGACCTGGCTGCACAGTGTCTCTTTGTGACATTTTTTTGTTCCAGTGTGGTCATGTTGTGGCTTGTGACACATGTTATCTTCAATTGACTCCATGTGATATTAGACATCATGTAGCACTGTGACCTTAATGTCCCCTGCATTGTTGATCCCTGTTTATGGGCTGACATTGCAAACTGCTCCCATAACCTCTCAAATATGTTGTCATGATGATCTGACTGTGGGGACCAAAAAGGCCTCTGAAGGGTTCAGGGACATATTTGCCCCACGGAAACTTATCAGGGGTTTGAATGGCTGTCAATTTCCAAAACAACTTGTAACCATCTGTACGAGTGTAATTAAATATATATCTACCATTACAGGCTTTCAAAAAAACAACAACTTTATTTACTTATTTGGTTCACAGTTATGTGAATTTGTTTTTTTTCATCACTGTTTCATTCACAGCAGCTTTCACCTCCACAAATGAAATAAAAAGTCTGCCACTGGAGTAATAGTCTTCCTTTTTACCTGTCACCTTTTCTTTCAGTTGCTTTTAATGAGCAAAGGGAGACAAGAGGGGACATTTGAGTATGTCCACAAATAATCAAGACTGAAAGAGAGAGTGACAAAGAGATAGTGACTGGCATTCACTGAATGTGAAGCAAGTAACAATAGCATAGCTAAAGTTAGCCACAGCCACAGCTGAGACTGCTGTTGTTAAACCTCTGCTTATAAGTCACTGAGGTCTTGATGGACATTAAAAGAAAATAGTAAATGTAAGTAAAATATCACTAAAACTAGCACTTTTTAACATTTTGGGTGCTTTTATGTGGTTGAGCTTAGCAAATCATGTTAGCCAAAACATTGTTAGCCAAACAAGAACTGCATGGGGTTGAATACTCGTCGTTTATTAACATAAGCTACACATCACCCTTACAAAGCCTGGTTGTACAGCTGCTACTGTATTATATATGAAGAAAATAGAAGCCACAGGGAACCTAAAGGTGTCACATTTGAGTTGAGATGCAGAAATAAACTGGAGCTCAGGTAAGAACATTGGCCCATGTCAGCCCAACTTGAAATAAGCCAAACATTGTGTCTCGTTTTAGGAAAATAAGCTGCCAATGGAGTAAACAGATTTTTAAACAGAAATATGTTTTATATTTCCCTGCTCCAACACACCTGATTCCAGTAGTCAGCTCGTCAGTAACCTCTGGAAAAGCCAGGTAACGATCCATTTATTTGAATCAGGTGTGTATACCTTAATTTTTCATATTTGCACACACACCACTCCATGATAGTGAATTTCTCTTCTGTATTTAACACATCCTTAACACACAGTTGTGAACACAAACCAGGAGCAGTTGGAATTGTTGTTGTTTCAGCTTGTTACTGGCAATTAAATCTTAAAGTAAGCTGTAGTGTCTTATTAAGACAAACTTATATTATATACGATTATTTTGCGAGTGCAAAATGTGCTTATCTTTCTTTCTAGGCAAAGAAATAAGAACAATTTCTCAGAAATTAGGCTTATTTTACTTTCCTGAAACTACATTGTCTCTCCCGTTTGGCTGTAACAATGTCAGAAAATTAAGCATAACTCATTTTCGGAATGAAGACAGATAAAATTGTATGTTTGCATTCTGATGTAAAGAATTTAGCTTTGTTATTCTTATTTCATTTTTTACAAATGACAGACTATATTGCATGTATAATCCCTGTGTCAATCAATTAACCATTTTTTTTGAAAAGCAAATGCAGACAGTAATAAATGAACATTTCATTTAAGTGTAAGACTTAAGTGTAAGACAGTGCAAACAAACCAAGTGTTTACCAGCAGAGGCATAGGCAGAGACATGCACATGCACATGTAAATGCACTTCACTATCAGAGCTGCCTTGCCCCCCCAGCTCTGCTCTCAGCTATATTTATCTCCACCCTCACCATAAAAGGTTGTAACTTCTGCTTGGACACTCTGGCGAGGGCCAATATTATTTTTGTTGTGTAGACCGCAGCCCTGTAAGCACCTACCTGTATAGGGTCTGCTGGGATATCAAGCTGGGTTTTAAGGCTGGAGTTGGATCATATTTTCCCATAAAGCTTTAAGTTTGAGGATTTTTTGCCTGGGGTAAGTGGCTTCTGTCGTGCAGGGACGTGATGTGATAAGCCAGGTTGTAGTTGTTTCATGTGTCTGTCCAAGCATGACGGGAATGTGCCTTATTGCCTGAATCTTGTCTTGCTAGCTGATGTTGCAGGTTTCATGATAATTGAAACAATTGTCATAGTTGTTTCCATGTTTGATAAAGAGGATTATATGCATTGTTGGCTGTTAGTATATTTTTTTAATTTACTCACACTGCCATCATGGGATTGTATTTTCTTGTCCACATCTATATTTAATGATAACAATTTCAAAAGTCAGTTAAAGGGACCACAGTATATGAAGATAACAATAATTCACCTGCTCTTGAACATCAACTAACCAGACAGAAAAACAGATAGGAAGCAAGAAACTTGGAAACTCAGGGCTCGTACAGGGAGCGGCCTGCAGCATGTCTGGATCTATACCATTCTACCAGAAGCATCATCGCCACTATGACCGTGGCTACCGTAGAAAGGAGATGGAGTCTACGTTGAGCCAGTACCAGGCCAGCAGCAGCAGCAGCAGCAGCAGATACATGGCTGGTAGCAGCTCCTCTGTCAGCAGTAGGAGCAGAGGGTAAGCAGGGGGGGCAATGAAGAGGATGGAGGGATGTGTCCTACCTTCATCAATCTATGTCTGTGGAAAGCCCTACTGCCCTCCCACTCTGACTCCCCTTAACCCCCTCCAATCCAACTGATCAAGTTCACCTTCATCACAGTCATCTAAAGGGATCATCTTCACTGCTTGATAATGACAACAAGTAACCATCCTGCTTCACTGTTTGTCTTTCAGTTTGGTTGAAAACAGCCTTGAATCCTGCATGAAGGTTTTGGCATGTGGACTAAGAGATGCCCCTTGTGTGCTTTGATGCATGTTGACTAACTGTGACAACAGTAGTAACTAGTCACTAGTAACAAAGCAGTTCATAACAGTGCAACATTGTTACGTAGGCTGTTATGCAATGGCTGAGTTATAGTATAGCACTGACTGAAATAGAATCTTGACCTGTGCATACCACTGTTGGGGGAGATAATGAGAAGTGACAGTTTCTCAGACTTAAAGACTGAACGGCCATCATCTAGATTAATAATCTATAATACCCACTCTTATGCTCATTGAGGTGTTTAATTACCTGAGTAAACAAGGACATTTAAAAAAAATCATGCAACAACAAAAAATTCCTATACAGACATAACAAAACAGCCATTTTCCATTTACAGTGTCCAGCAAGTCTTTAAATACTCGGGCCTGGAGAGTGTGAACAGGTCATAGAGCTTAGGTTTTACTAACACCATCTGATCTTTGCCTTCACGCTCTGGCCAACACATTAGAAATCTGTGCTGCAATGGGGAGGATTATGATCTGATGATTTAACAGGCTGGGTGGCTTTAATAATGCTGTTATAAATATATGACACCGACACTGTTATCTATGGGATAACCTGGTCTGGATTTAAAGAAAAATTACTCTTAGAAAGTCAAGGGGATGTAAATGATCAGAGCTGAAGGAACACTGACCCAGATAAATATGAGGAAAATGAGGGCAGCTGCCCTCATGCCCCTGCCTCCTTATCATGTTCTGGTTATCTTACACCCTGTGCTTCCACCCCCAACTCTCCAGTGTGTTTGATAGCATTTCCCATTCCTCCAGAATAATAAAGTGAGTGGAGTCTGAACTATATACAATAGACAGTCTGTGATATTGCAATATTATAGGAAAAGCAGGCAAGTACCCTTGGCCCCAAGATGTGACTTGTCCCTAAAACTAGTTGATTTCATTAGTCTATAGAGATAAATATTGAGATAACGCCCATAAACTGTTTTGTCAGTGTATCTTCTGTTTGAAGATCAATAGTCAATCAACTAATATTATTGGCTACAGCTTTCCGTTTGGGGGTGGTTTGGGTGATTTTAGTCAAGTTAGCTGTAGGTTACCAGGTTCCTTTTGCCAGAGAACTCTGTGGAAACGCCTCTGTGTTGATTGAGCATTCTGTGAGCAAAACAGAGCTCCTGGATTAAAATTGTTTGCTTCTATACTGGTGATAACTTTTTGCAATTTATCTTGAGGCATTAGTTAGTTGTGAATAAATGATGTAACATGGCTTTGATTTACTGCAGATTATGCATTCATATTATATGTCATGTAACATGAATCCAATGGGCTACATTATCAGCATCAGTTATACCCTGTGGATGTAGAAACCCACATACATTGAACTATATTATTTAGAGGATTGTTCAGGTGCTTTTATGATTCAGTAATTGTTTGACATTGACTGGTTGTGATTTGCTAATTTTGAAAAACAAAAGGTTTAAAAACACTATAATCAAAACTAAACCATCTACACCTCCTTCCCACTGAACCCTTGACTAGAACTCATCTACCTGTGACCATATCCCCACATGATAATGCTATTATTGTATAATCAGGCAGTATGCCAGGCTGATTATATTCTGTATGTCTCAGACTGAAAGTGTCCTCGCACTCTGGGCTGGAACAGAGCAGACTGAGTCCTGTACCAAATAGAGCAAAGCCAACTTACTTGGCTGTGGACAAAGAAAACCAAATCATCGGTTATGTAGTGCCGATCTTCAGGGGCAGGTAATAAACACCTCACCCATGAAAAAGTGAAAATCAAAAAAAATGCTGTCTAAAAATCTCTATCTCTTACTCCCCACATTAATCCACATGGCTGTGCTCTGCTGGATCCCAGTCAAGAGTTTGTTACAGGACTTTCAGATACAGAGGAAGCAAGGGTGAGGGACACTGCTGCATACATGGCTCGCAGGGATTTGTTCACCAGTGGCGTGGAGATGGAGAGGTCACAGATCTCCAGGAAGGAGGCCATGCGCGAGTCAGCTGAGCGCATCTCTCTGAACAAAAGGGTCAGTGAAGGTGTTACAAGCTTTCTCAAGGTCATAATTTATCAGGTGGATTCGTTTTATATCACATTTCATGTTGGTTAATTGTTGCTTAGGGCATCACAGTAGATCACTCAAATGCACTCTCTGGAGTACGACTTAATTTCACATGTTATCAGCTATAAAAACAATTAGATCATCAGCATAGCTGTTTATTCCTGTGGGTATGTGGGTGTTATTACTACTAATGTTTACACAAGGGAGATATTTATGTCTGAGTGATTACATGAAGTACCCAGCCATTCAATGAACGACATTAAAAACCACAGTGAACACCCTCACTGTAGCTGTCTTACGTCTGCCAAAAAGTCTTATTACTGGGCGACAAATGCCACAGGAGATCGTGTTTCTTGAGAACACAGGGAAGACGTGTCTCAGTGGTGTTGTCATGTTATGTGCTGAGTTACTGGACACACAACGAGACAGTCACCCCTAGCTATTCATAGGACACAATGAAAACACACTGTTACCGTAGCACGTGTTGCAATGTAAAGTCCAAGTTGCATGTGTAAAAAAAAAAAATACTGTTTGTTGTTAATAAATGCATTGTGGATTCCTCTTGGGAGATATGTTTTTACATTTGCTGTTAATGTGGTAGTTCAGGTTTTTTGACGTGAGGTACTGTCACATGCTCCCTCACAGAATACATGGCTGAAAAATCAGATTTTAAGCCCCTTAAAAAAGGATAATGTAACCAAATCTATGCATGTCTGTGCCTGTGATAGCCCCTGCATCAGATATAGATGAAGTCAGTGTTTTTTTTACCTCACAAGGACACAAAAACTGCTGGTCTACTGCGGCCTCGTTTGATAAGTTTATGTCACTTTGGAAAGAAGAATGTAAAACACTCAAACTTCAAAATAACACATTTAAAATCAGTGATGGAGGCCATGGATCAACAACTCCTGTGTGCCATGATGTAAAATCACAGATTTTCTCTGTGGCCTTAGTGACACACATTTCTGTTTCCAGTCACAAGAAGCTGTTTAACGTTCAAAAAGATTGTTTTGAGATATCTTTAGGTCAATGTTTCTCCTTCCTGGTCCTCTGGACCCACTGTCCTGCATGTATTAGATATTTCCCTGCTCCAACACACCTGATTCAAATAGTCAGCTCGTCAACAAGCTCTGCAAAAGCCTGGTAACGACCTATTCATTTGAATCAGGTATGTTGGTGCAGGCAAACATCTTAGCATGCAGGGCAGTTTGTCCTGAGGAGCAGAAATGAGTAACACTGCTTTCGATGTCATAGATGTGTGTAGATTTTACGACATACATATTTTAGTGGCCATGGATTAGTGAGGCAAGCGTATGGTTTTCTGTGACAAACGGACACGGTGCAGAGCAAAGTCAGCACTGACCACGTGTCAGAACTTCACAAGATCAGAAAAACGGAAATATGACTGTGAAAGTTCATTGTTAGCAAAGTTGAAAGCTGAATGTTCTACTCTGCAATCTTTAGCTCCATGAACACGAGGAACACTTCAAGCGCATGAACGAAGACAGCCTGATGCACGCCCCGGAGTTTGTGATTAAACCTCGCTCCCACACAGTGTGGGAGAAGCAGTGTGTGCGGCTGCACTGCACTGTTACTGGCTGGCCCGAGCCCCGGGTCGTCTGGTAGGTCTCCAACACAACCTGGTTATTTCTTGCTCCTTCATCTTTTTCCTTCCTTTCACCTTGTTCTTCCTTTACTTTTTTCTTCCTTCTGTGTTTTCTAATTCCAACTACAAGGTACAAAAACAATGTGCCAATTGAACCCCTTGCCAACCCTGGCAAGTATAACCTTGAGAGCAAATACAGCGTGCATTCACTGGAGATCAACAAGTAAGTCTGACTTCCCCTAAAATATCCCTGTCTAACTTGCCTTTAAACAGACGCCTGCTGCAGGATCATGACCGGTAAAAAAGGGATTTATTTCTACAAATAATCTAAATACTAAACAATTTCACCAAATATAATCAAGTGGTACAAATGCGTTAAAGGTCCAGTGTGTAAGAATTAGTAAAACTGCATCATTCAGGAAACTATGGTGGCCTTTGCATACCAAAAAGGATGTTCTTTGTTTTTTAAAGCAGGCATCTGCTGCGAAAAACACATTTTGTTCATTTGCACATAGCAGTGCAAAATGGCAAGTACATAAGAACACAGAAAGGAATTATTCTAAGGCTGTGAAAATCAAACTTTTTTATTTCAAAGGGAACCTTTATGGACTGTTTATTAAATTGCTGCCAATAAACCCACCTACAAGTTACACCTTGAGAGCTTAAAATAGCATCAGTGCTCAATTTTCATTATTGTAGCAAAACCTGGCTTGCTTTTTTAGCACAAAGAACAGAATCATATCAAGAAGACAAATGATAAATGCTGAATAAAACTAAAACACAAGGCAAGTCAAACACAAAATCCTAAATTCAACAATGAAAACTAAGAAAAAAATTCCCAGGTTCAAACATATTTCATAAAATGAAGTAAACATTTCTTATATTATGTCTCGATCATTGGTTCCCATCATATACAGCACGTTCAGAAACACCAGACTGTGTAGTGCAGATGACATCACCACTGGTGTCTATTTATTGCCGGCGTATTCCTGGCCAGGAATTATGGAAGACTTCACAGTCAGTCCTCACATTGTCGGTATTATTTACATGGTTGAAAGGGCTGAGGTTGAAATGTGGGGGAAGGGGAACAGCTCAGTTCTCATGAGTCCTTTAGGAGAACATTCAGTGTGTATCGTGGACACTGATCACTTGATCGTCTCGTCTTTCAGATGTGATTTCGATGACACGGCGCAGTATCACGCCTCTGCCATGAACTCCAAAGGGGAGCTCTCTGCGTTTGCCTCTATCATTGTTAAACGTAGGTCCAACCTCACATCCCAGTGTTGATTCTTGAAAATATCTCAAATCACAAGAAAACAAACTACACTCTACACCTGTGATGTCTCACATGGTTTACATATTTTATATTCTAGCTATGTTCTTTAATTGACATGCATAAAGAGAGTGCTTTTCTTTTCCATAGGGTTCAAAGGGGAAGTTGATGAGTACCTGCCATCACCGAGGCGTAAGTGTTTATTCACAGCGTTATTGTTGTCTTTAAATATGCTGCTTCATTGTGTATTAATTTGCTAACTAATGGACAAATTGCAGCTGCTAGCATGTTAGCAAAGGAAGATGCTAAGCAACATTCACTTTCATTTTGTTCCTATGATGAATGTGGTTCATAATCCACTCAGCTTATAGCTTTCGCTTTATTCCTCATTTTCTTGGTGTGTGTATTTAGCTTGACTGCTCAACTTTCATCCACAGCTAAATGCTAACTCTGATAGCTTTTCTGCTGCAGCTAACCTAACGCCGGTAAAATGACGTGATGATATTAAGTGATCATTTTTGCCTTACAAGTTTTTAAGCTGACTCAAAGTTAAAGCAATGCTTTTGCTTTATCATTGTGCTGCATTGTACATAACTAACGATTATTTACCCATCTCGGGTTGTTTTACATCAGGGGTTCTCATAGTTTCTGGGGGCCGGGGGAATGCTTACATTGGAAAAAATCTTCCACAGACCCCTCTCATCATTCTTACTTAGTTTACTGCCATATCTACTTTTAGTTGTGAAAAAGATGTAAAACCATTGCACATTTGAACTTCTAAGTGGTACAGCAGTGTGTCCAGCATCCATGTCCCTAGAAAGTGAAGATTTGGTTCCATGTCTTTGAAAGCAAACGCTTGCTGATGCTATAGTGCATAGTCACAGTAATGGCTGGGTTAACAAACTTGAAATGGTGTCCAGTAACCCAGTCTTTTAGCATTATTTGTAATAGTTTGTTAAATAGTAGTTAAATATATCAAAATTCACTGTAACACTAGACACATGGATTGTCCTGGACAATGAGGTTTGAGATTGCTACCTCCTTTTTAAATGTACTGTTCATTTTCTCATGGATCCCCAAGCTATGGGCTTATGGACCCTCAGTGTTCGCTGGAACCCTACTTTGAGAACCACTGGTTTAGATGGTGTCAGTGTTGAGTGGGGGGTGGTGGGGATGCAGGGCTGGTGGAACAGTGGGTGCTTCTGCAACTAACAACTTTCTTGTCTCTTTGATTCTGCCGCAACAATGCAGGGGCCGTTTCTCAAGGTAACAGGTTCACAGAGATCTGGTTTGAAAACACTTGTGAACACACATTTTGGTGAACTTGATGCTTCCACTATGTGTCCGTGCATGGCCACTCACAGTGAAGTTCACAGTGTTTCTCCTGTGTCTTTAGTCCTGTTGGAGAACAACGGTCTGTTATTCTCAACAATGTTACAAGTGTAGTGTATATACTGTATGTAACATTGTGTGTTTATGTTTTCATGTAGTTCAGTGCAAGATCTTCAACTGGTTTTCCAGTCCTTTGCTGCTGCTTTTGTTTTACTGCCTCGACTGCAAATAGATTTTTAGTGCCAGTTGATGGTTTCCACTTTCAGTAATAGGGCATAGAAGGTGTACATAATATTTGTAATTTCAAAAATGATCATTTCCGCCTGGAAAGTATTCAGTCAGCACCACAACAAAGACCACACATTATCTTGTTTATTTCTGTTTGGTGTGCTTCACTGTTCAATGCATGGACACAAGTTATTTTATTTCATGCAGTTTTTTGTGTGAGCACTGATCTGTAGTCACAGTCACCTTTATTTAGTCTGTTTTTGCTTGATACATGTGTTCATGTTTTTTTGTATGTGGCAAAAAGTTTAGACCTCTGTTCTCTTTCCGTTTTGATGTGGATTTGCCCTCGATTGAAGACGGTAGTTTGTTATTTTACCAAAACCGCATTTGCCAGATTTGCACAATAACGCCACTCCAAACTTTGACTTTTTCGTAGATGGTCCAGTGTCTGAATATGGCATCAACTTCGAGACACACATCGTCGATAGGTTTGGTGTGTCATTTGGAAGAGAGGGGGAGACCATGAGTCTGGGGTGCACAGTCATCATCTACCCTACTCTGCATCGCTACCAGCCAGAGGTGCAGTGGTACAAAGATGGTTAGTAAACAACTTTTGACTTACAGTTTTTCAAAGCCCTTTCAAACTTCAAACAAAAAAGAAAAGAAAATGTGGACTTGAAAAAGCCATAAATAAGCTTTCATTTGTTGCCATATTGTTTTTTTTAAGATGCTAATGTTGTTTCCCAGATGTTCTGCTGTCTCCATCCAAATGGTATAACATGCACTGGAGCGGCGACAGAGCCACACTGACGCTCACACACCTCAACAAAGAGGACGAGGGTCTCTACACTCTGCGCGTCACCACCAAGTCTGGATATGAAACCTACTCGGCCTATATCTTCGTCAGAGGTGAGCCCTTAAATGTCTCTCAGTTCATCATAAGGAGAGGGATAGTAGAAACTCATCCAGTCATGCTATTGTTGTACATCAAAACATCAACTGAAATGTTACTTCATGCACGTAAAGGAAAGATCTCAAGCCCTTAATTCTTAACAATCCTATGTATGTCCACACAGACGGTTTAAATGCAACCCCAGTCAACAGTAGATAAATACAACCAGATGTCCCTGGCTTTGTTTGTGTCAAGTGATGCCATCACTCCGAGGTTGAAGTCAGCACAGCAGCACGTCCTCTGGCACCTAATGACCATACCATGTTTAATGGTCAAATTGTTTCTTTAATGGGAGAGTGATGGGGTTTTAAATAGGATATCTCTAATAGAGACACAACAAAGTGGCAACTCACTGGCATCTGTTTGAAAAGGTTGTTGGTGATAATTATTTTAGCATTTAGAGACAATCTGACCTTTGAGGTTTGGGCTTATTGTACAGAGGAACCATGTTGAGTATGAACAAGCTAGAAAATTGATCCACCTGCTCAGGGTCGCAGGGTAAAGAAGAGGCCACGTGCAGACTCCATATTAAACTATTATGTGATCCTGACTGCTATTTTCAGAGAGATCAGCTGTGGAATGAGTGAGTGTGAGCACATAAAAAGAAACAATAGGACGTCATGTTCTTTTATAGGTGGGACAAAATGTTAATGCCGGATCACATCATCATCCTGACCACAATGATTTGATAATGCATTTCAGTGGTATACACAGATCTCTTTCCTTACAGTGGCATATACAGTAAGACAGCAATGAGGCTAACAATGGTAGTTAAAACTGTATTCTGTAACTTTTAAATAAAAACAAACCATAGTCAAATGAGTTCACACAATGCTGAGTAAGCCTATCAACTCCACACGTTGATAGGCTGTGCTTCTCAGTATAGTCGCGTTTAGATGTTACCCGGTGACATTCACTTGCTGCACAAAGGTGAATTAAATTTATCTCAAGACAGATGGAGCACTAATGTGAGACAGGGTTTAAGTTTCTACTAAGAACTCTACTTCTAAAAAAACGTTGGTCATGTTGACAGCAGTTTGAAAGGATAAAACTGATATAAACACTTACTGTCCCCACCCACCCTTGCGCTGCTACTGCATACGCACACACCTCAGTCAGGTCTGGTAGTTTTGCCTGACAGAGCCTGATTACAGAGGAAGGACATGGCATCCCAAAATTGTTCATTTTTGTTCATGAAAAGGCAAAAATAATAACAGCAACAAAAATCAACAAACGTTACAAACGTTGCAATTCAAACTGACCAAAATACATGCTCTTGTCTGTACCACTGAAGCTTTGATGTGCCCTCACTTGACTTGACTTGACATCTTCATGTTGTAAGAGTCACTGCTCTTTTCACTGCTAATTCTGTCCTGCCACTCACTGCACTTGACTTGTGTTTGACTCGAGGACCAGAGATGTCAAACCCTGCAGCTACACAGTTCAACACCGGGCATAACACATTCAAATCAATAGAAATTAACTCTGTGTACATTAATAACTGAGTTTTTAAATATTTGTGTTTAGATTCTGATGCTGAGATTGAAGGTGCACCAGGTGCTCCCCTGGATGTTCGCTGTCTGGATGTCAACAAGGACTACATTATAGTCACTTGGAAGCAGCCAGCTGTTGATGGTGGAAACTCCATCCTGGGCTACTTTGTGGACAGGTCAGTTATTGTCAATTCACCATGATGTTACAGCAAGTTTGTGAGCTCCAGGTTTAAAGTCTTGAGTTTAACAGGTTGGGCCTAATTGAGAGCTCATCCACTGCATGGTCTACACCTGCAAACCTGGATGGTACTAGTTGTCAGTTACATGTCACCATGTTAGGTTTGGATAGTTCCAAAAAAATATAAATATAACAAACCTCTGACAACATACACTTACTGGAACTCAGATTTACTGGAAATTGGCAACACTGAGGGAGATTCCAGTGACACATACTTTATTCCAACAATATCTATTTGAATACTAATCATTTCCATATGTGATTGAAATGTCTGATATACGTACAGGTGTGAGGTTGGCACCACTCATTGGATCCAGTGCAATGACACTCCAGTCAAGTTCGCCCGTTTCCCTGTGACCGGTCTCGTGGAGGGTCGCTCTTATATTTTCCGCGTGCGTGCCGTCAACAAGAGTGGCATGAGTCACCCGTCCAGAGTGTCTGAGCCTGTGGCTGCCATGGACCCAGCAGACCGCGCCCGCATGAGAGGTACAACTGAACTACACGTCCAAATCAGTTTTATTTCTATAACTCAAATGCACAAATGTTTTTGTCCTAGTGGGCTTTACAATCTGTACATGTAGCTACATGTAGGAACTCTACCCCACAGAAAAACCTGGGAGTATGGGTGCCTTCCCCTATCCCATACACATTGGAGTAGCTTGATTAGAAGTAGAATCGGGTAAAGAAAAACAGGACTGGTTGACTGATTGGCTCCTTAAAACCAGAGATAATCAGGGTACAAACAGGAGAGTCACAATCTGAGTTGGGCCCCCCAAGAACAGTTAAATTTAAATATCAGCTATGTGTAGGAAAATACAGTGACAACATGGTTGGAAACCCCTCAACAAGGCTCAGTGCCACTGGCTGTCTTCATTTTGGGTCCACATAGAGCCCCTGGCCCCTTATCTGAAACCCTGAACATCTCTAGAGGTGCCCTTGCTTAAAGTTATGGAGGAAAATGCTATTTGAATATTCAATGGCATATTTCGTTGAATATTTGAAACTCCAGCTCATGAGCAAGTGAAAGTAATGTAGGGTTCACAGGAGCAGCATAGGAGATGCATTCAAAGACCCTGGTAGTTTGAATCTCTTCTGCAGGATTTATAGATTGAGTTTAGAGGAGTAACTTCAAGATTTGACTTTATATACTCACGAAGTCCACTAACTTAATGCCACCTTGCAATAATAGATGCGCCACAAATTAGGTTTTGTTTTTATAAATTGTCTTACTTTTACTATAAATGACTGTAAATGTTTGTTTCATTAGGGTTCGAGCAACTTGGTTGCAAGAACCCTATTGAAACTGTGAAGATTATTCTTATTATTATTAGGGTTCGAGCAACAAGGTTGCAAGAACCCTATTGAAACTGTGAAGATTATTCTTATTATTAGGGTTCGAGCAACTTGGTTGCAAGAACCCTATTGAAACTGTGAAGATTATTAGGGTTCGAGCAACTTGGTTGCGCAAGAACCCTATTGTAATCGCTAAGATTATTCTTCTTCTTATTCTTATTATTATTATTCCTCCAAATGAATCGCGTTTTTGAGGCCTTTCCCATGCCCCAAAACTCACCAAATTTTGCAACCCCATCAGACCTGGTGTAAAATTACGTATATCAGTGTTTCAAGGAATGTGCGTCAAAAAATGGAAGAGGGCGGGGCTAAAAACTGACGCAAAAAACTTCTATTAGGTCATCTGCTCTCGGGTTTAACGTACATGAACGAAACTTGGCACACATGTTCATGAGGTGGGGACGGTCAAAAAAGTCGATGACAACTTCCCTGTGAATCCTACAGGAAGGCCGCCATCTTGGATTGCACTCCAAAACAGAGGCGATTTTGGCCATTTCGCACCATCGGTATTTGAACGAACTTGTCCTAGAGCTTACATGGGATCACGTTCAAACTTGGTGAGGTCACTGTGGACAAGTTGGGGATCTAACGATGCTTATGGTTAGTTGAAATGTCGCATGGCGTACGAGAAAAGGGCCGGCAAAGTTGGCGAAAATTTGTAATTTCTCGCTACACGCAACGAAACTCTTATAACTTTGTGATGGAAGGTCCGATCGTAACCAAACTTGTGGCGATCGATGATGGGCCCTTGCTGAAGATGCCTATGCAAAAACTGTTAAGTTTGTAAACATCGCCTCCTGGTGGTGGCAGAAAATCTAAAAAAAAAAGTTACTTTTACAATTTCGGGAATAACTTTTACAGAAATGATTGTATCAAACTCAAAATTGGTTAAAAGATTCTAAACACATGGTAGACTATGCGTGCTCAATATGATGGCGTATCGTTACATGATGTTGCCATGGTAATGATGCAAAGTCGGATTTTTGCGACAAAAAAACAAACTGCTACCACTTTGCGAATCCTTGTCCAATCTGAACCAAACTTGCCATGATTGATGATAGTCCGGCCCTGAAGACACCTATATGAAAATATTCACTTTCAAAAACAGCACCCCCTGGTGACGGAGACAATATGACCTCTGGTATTTGAAGGAATTAATCCTAGAGTTCTTGTGCGATCACCTTTAAACTTGGTCAGGTCACTGTGAACCAGTTGAGGAACTTAAGTTATCAAAAGTTTTTTAAAATGTCTCATGGTGTACGAGATAGGGGGCGCCAAAGTGGGTGTAAATTCCTATTTTTCACAACAAAAAGCGAAACTCTTATAACTTTGTGATGGAAGATCCAATCCCAACCAAACTTCCTATGATTGATAATGGGTAGTTGCTGAAGGCGACTATATTGCCGAAAACAATAAATTTTGAAAACAGCGCCTCCTGGTGGTGGTAGAAAATACAAAAAAAAAAAAACTGTCACAACTTTGCCAATCCTGGTCCAATCTGAGCCAAACTTGCTAGGATTGTTGATAGTCTGGCCCTGAACAAACCTATGTGAAAATATTTCAAGTCAAAATCAGCGCCCCCTGGTGAAAGTGGACGGGCCAAAAACCTGCTCCACCCCCTAAAACTTGTGGTTCTGAGGAGCACGTTTAATGTACATGCACGAAACTTGGTACACGTGTTCCTTAGGTCGGGCCGGTCAAAAAAGTCAGCGTAGCCTATGCTCTAAAACGAACAGGAAAGCCACCATCTTGGATTGAAAGTAAATGCTTTGCTGATTTTGGCCATTTCACACCAATGATATTTGAACAGATTTGTCCTAGATCTTTCATGGGATCACCTTCAAACTTGGTGAGGTCACTTTGGACAAGTTGAGGATCCAAAGGTATCAAAATCTTTTCAATAGGTATTATGGCGTAAGAGTAAGGGGCCGGCAAAGTTGGTGAAAATTTTAATGTTTCGCCACAGGCAACAAAACTCTTATAACTTTGCGATAGAAGGTCACATCCCAACCAAATTACCTAGGGTTGATGATGGACCATTGCTGAAGAAGTCTGTGAAAAAAACGTAAATTTTGAGCACAGTGCCTCCTTGTGGTAACAAAATATACAAAAAAAAACAATTTCGGTTATAACTTTTACAGAGTTAATCGTATCAAACTCAAAAATTGGGAAAACATTTAAAACACATGTTCGATGATGCGTGCTTAATATGATAACAAATCGTTCAACGGTGTTGCCACAGCAACACTGCAAAGTCAGATATTTGTGACAAAAAACAAACTGCTACAACTTTACGAATCCGAGTCCGATCTGAACCAAACTTGCTTGGATTGATGATAGTCCGGCCCTGAAGACGCCTATATGAAAATATTCACTTTCAAAAACAGCGCACCCTGGTGACAGCAGACACTATGACACCTGATATTTGAATGAACTAATCCTAGAGTTTTTATGCGATCATCTTGAAAGTTGGTGAGGTCACTGTGAACAAGTTGCCGAGCATAAGTTCCTGAAAGCTTTTTAAAATGTCGCTCGGTGTACGAGATAGGGGGCGCCAAAGTTGGTGTTCATTCATATTTTTCACAACAAAAGGTGAAACTCTTACAACCCGTAAAACTTGTCCTCCTGAGGAGCACGTTGAATGTACATGCACAAAACTTGGTACTCACGCGTTCCTTAGGTCCAGACGGTCAAAAAAGTCAGCGTAGCCGAAGCTCTAAAACGAACAGGAAAGCCGCCATCTTGGATTGAAAGTACATTTTTGGCAGATTTTGGCCATTTCGCACCAATGGTATGTGAACACACTTGTCATAGAGCTTTTATGGGATCACCTTCAAACTAGGTGAGGTCACTGTGGACAAGTTGAGGATCTAAAGTTATTAAAAGTTTTTCAAAATGTCGCATGGTTTTCGAGATAGGGGGCACCAAAGTTGGTGTTCATTCATATTTTTCTCAACAAAAGGCGAAACTCTTACAACCCGTAAAACTTGTCCTCCTGAGGAGCACGTTTAATGTACATGCACTAAACTTGGTACTCACGCGTTCCTTAGGTCAGGACGGTCAAAAAATTCAAAGCAGCCTATGCTCTAAAACGAACGGGAAAGCCGCCATCTTGGATTGAAAGTACATTTTTGCAGATTTTGGCCATTTCGCACCAATGGTATGTGAACGCACTTGTCATAGAGCTTTCATGGGATCACCTTGAAACTTTGTGAGGTCACTGTGAACAAGTTGAGGATCCAAAGGTATCAAAATCTTTTCATTAAGTATCACGGCGAACAAGAAGAAGGTCAGGAAAGTTGGCGAAAATCACGATTCCTCGCAACACACAACAATCTCTTATAACTTTGCCATGGAAGGTCAGATATTAACCAAACAAGTGACAATCGATGATGGGCCCTTGCTAAAGATGTCTATGCAAAAACTGTAAATTTTGAAAACATCGCCTCCTGGTGGTGGCAAACACTAGGAAGTCTGGTATTTCGCAACACACAACAAACTCTTATAACTTTGCAATTGAAGGTCAGATCTTAACCAAACTTGTGATGATCGATGATGGGCTTTTGCTGAAGATGCCTATGCAAAAACTGTAAATTTTGGAAACAGCGCCACCTGGTGGTAACAGAAAGTACAAGTTCACAATTTCCCTTATAACTTTAACAAATTTCCTTGTATCAAACTCAAAATTTGGGAAAACATTCAAAACACATGGTAGATGATGCGTGCCTAATATGATAACAAATTAATCAACAGTGTTGCCATGACAACACTGCAAAGTCAGATATTTGCGACAAAAAACAAACTGCTACCACTTTGCGAATACTATTCCAATCTGAACCAAACTTGCTAGGATTGATGATATTCAATCCCTGAAGATGCCTATGTGAAAATATTCACTTTCAAAAACAGTGCCCCCTGTTGACGGCAGACAATATGACGTCTGGTATTTCGCTACAACAACAAACTCTTATAACTTTGCGATGGAAGGTCAGATCTTAACCAAACTCGTGACGATCGATGATGGGATATTGCTGAAGATCTTATGCAAAAACTGTACATTTTGAAAACAGCGCCTTCTGGTGGTAACAGAAAATACAATTTCACAATTTCCCTTATAACTTTAACAAATGTCATTGTATCATACTCCAAATGAATGAAAACATGTAAAACACATGGTAGATGATGCTTGCTGAATATGATAACAAATCGTTCAACGGTTTTGCCTGGCAAAAATGCAAAGGATTCCCTCAACTGAGTGTTTTGTTCATGCAGTAACCATTGTTCGCCACATGATGGAGGCATTTGCCTACAAATCTATCAAATCTAACATTTACAGTTTCTCATGCTGCTCTAATTGGGATTGTTGTATCCACTTGAAACTTGATACATGAGACCTCAGACCCGTCCGGAACATGTCTGTAAAGCAGTAATGCCAAAGTCAAATACACGGGGGGCCAAAATAAAAAAAATGGTACAGGTGGAGGGTTAAATATTTATTAAAACTTGCAATTACTGCACATATTGAACCAATACCAATACAAAAGCCTATATTGCTCTCAATCATTAAATTAATTTAAATTAAATTAAATTAAATTAAATTAAGCAAAATATAAATAAAATCAGTTGCAATATTTTCTTAAGGCTCTTTCAGTAACAAATTGAAAACATTTTTCCTTCTTCTTTTTAACAGGTAAACAGCAAAATGTTATTTTCCTTCAAAGCTCAATGGCAAGATAAATGCAAAAATGAAACAGCATGTTACAAAACAAATCAGTGTGCTGCTCTGATCCTCACCAATGTTTGTCTTTTATAATAAAATTAGAAGTTAATGCAAACTTGAAAAGTGCAAAACAGTTGCAAGTTTCATAGTGCCTTCTTAAGTTATATTCTTTCATAACGACACACTGTCTCCACACACAAGACACACAGGCTTTCCTTTTACTTCGGTGAACATTATTCTGCCTCCCACCTGTCTTGAAAACCCTGGTTTCACCGTCTACTTTTCTATTTGTCTATTTGGGGGAGAGGGAGATGAAAAATGACAGCAATGTTTAGTCCTCCACTGTGACTGTGATGCTGTTCATGAATGATGACACGGGATCGCACTCGCAGTGCATCTTGGGATTTGTAGTATTATGGTGCTGAGGGCACATAATAGTGCAAGCCGGTTTAATAATAATTAAAAATCATCCCGCGGGCAGACATAACTCATTCACGGGCCTTGATTCTGACATATGTGCTGTAAAGGATAACCTCCCTACAGGAAGTAGAACTCCCGAAACAGGAAGTCAAGTCTAACATTTTCCAATCTTCACAAAACTTGATATGTGAGTCAAAGGAACGTCCCTGAACACGTTTACGGACACACCTTTCACCAAACAGGAAGTCGGCCATTTTAAACAGGAAGTGCCATCTAACTTAGCACATGGACGCTGAAAATAGTCTAAGCTGAAAATTACTACTGCCGCAAGCGGTGAATGAACGGAAGATGAGCTAGACGTCTCGCACGGCGAGGTGGGCGCAGGGAAACCCGCGAGCCGTCAAGCTCGAACCCGTTGATTACCGCTTGCGGTACTAGTTATTATTAGGGTTCGAGCAACTTGGTTGCAAGAACCCTATTGAAACTGCGAAGATTATTAGGGTTCGAGCAACTTGGTTGCGCAAGAACCCTATTATAATCGCTAAGATTATTCTTATTCTTATTATTATTATTCCTCCAAATGAATCGCGTTTTTGAGGCCTTTCCCATGCCCCAAAACTCACCAAATTTTGCAACCCCATAAGACCTGGTGTAAAATTACGTATATCAATGTTTCAAGGAATGTGCGTCAAAAAATGGAAGAGGGCGGGGCTAAAAAATGACGCAAAAAACTTCTATTAGGTCATCTGCTCTCTGGTTTAACGTACATGAACGAAACTTGGCACACATGTTCATGAGGTGGGGACGGTCAAAAAAGTTGATGACAACTTCCCTGTGAATCCTACAGGAAGGACGCCATCTTGGATTGCACGCCAAAACAGAGGCGATTTTGGCCATTTCGCACCATCGGTATTTGAACTAACTTGTCCCAGAGCTTACATGGAATCACGTTCAAACTTGGTGAGGTCACTGTGGACAAGTTGAGGATCTAAAGTTCCTGAAAACTTTTTAATAAGTATCATGGCGTACGAGAAAGGGGGCGTCAAAGTTGGTGAAAATTTAAGATTTTCGCCACACGCAACAAAACTCTTATAACTTTGCGATAGAAGGTCCGATATTAACCAAACTTGTGGCGATTGATGATGGGCCCTTGCTGAAGAGGCCTATGCAAAAACTGTCAAGTTTGTAAACATCGCCTCCTGGTGGTGGTAGAAAATAAAAAAAAAAAGTTACTTTTACAATTTCGGGAATAACTTTTACAGAGATTATCTTATCAAACTCAAAATTGGTAAAAATCACCCAAAACACAAGGTAGATGATGCATGCTCAATATGATGGCGTAGAGTTACATGATGTTGCCATGGTAATGATGCAAAGTCGGATTTTTGCGACAAAAAAACAAACTGCTACAACTTTGCGAATCCTAGTCCAATCTGAACCAAACTTGCTAGGTTTGATGATAGTCCAGCCCTGAAGACGTCTATATGAAAATATTCACTTTCAAAAACAGCACCCCCTGGTGATGGAGACAATAAATTATTAAAGTTTTTTAAAATGTCTAATGGTGTACGAGAAAGGGGGCGCCAAAGTGGGTGTAAATTCCTATTTTTCACAACAAAAAGCAAAACTCTTATAACTTTGCGATGGAAGATCCAATCCCAACCAAACTTCCTATGATTGATAATGGGTAGTTGCTGAAGGCGACTATATTGCCGAAAACAAAACATTTTGAAAACATCGCCTCCTGGTGGTGGTAGAAAATACTACAAAAAAAAAACTGTTACAACTTTGCCAATCCTGGTCCAATCTGAACCAAACTTGCTAGGATTGTTGATAGTCTGGCCCTGAACAAACCTATGTGAAAATATTTCAAGTCAAAATCAGCGCCCCCAGGTGAAAGTGGACGGGCCAAAAAACTGCTCCACCCCCTAAAACCTGTGGTCCTGAGGAGCACGTTTAATGTACATGCACAAAACTTGGTACACGTGTTCCTTAGGTCGGGCCGGTCAAAAAAGTCAGCGTAGCCTATGCTCTAAAACTAACAGGAAAGCTGCCATCTTGGATTGAAAGTAAATGCTTTGCTGATTTTGGCCATTTCACAACAATGATATTTGAACAGATTTGTCCTAGATCTTTCATGGGATCACCTTCAAACTTGGTGAGGTCACTTTGGACAAGTTGAGGATCCAAAGGTATCAAAATCTTTTCAATAGGTATTATGGCGTAAGAGTAAGGGGCCGGCAAAGTTGGTAAAAATTATAATGTTTCGCCACAGGCAACAAAACTCTTATAACTTTGCGATAGAAGGTCACATCCCAACCAAATTACCTAGGGTTGATGATGGACCTTTGCTGAATAAGTCTGTGGAAAAACTTTACATTTTTAGCACAGCGCCTCCTTGTGGTAACAGAAAATCCAAAAAATAAACATTTCGGTAATAACTTTTACAGAGTTAATCGTATCAAACTCAAAAATTGGGAAAACATTCAAAACACATGGTCGATTATGCGTGCTTTATATGATAACAAATCGTTCAACGGTGTTGCAACAGCAACACTGCAAAGTCAGATATTTGTGACAAAAAACAAACTGCTACAACTTTACGAATCCGAGTCCGATCTGAACCAAACTTGCTCTGATTGATGATAATCTGGCCCTGAAGACCCCTATATGAAAATATTCTCTTTCAAAAACAGCGCCCCCTGGTGACAGCAAACACTATGACACCTGATATTTGAATGAACTTATCCTAGAGTTTTTATGCGATCACCTTGAAAGTTGGTGAGGTCACTGTGAACAAGTTGCCAAGCATAAGTTCCTGAAAGCTTTTTAAAATATCGCTCGGTGTACGAGATAGGGGGCACCAAAGTTGGTGTTCATTCATATTTTTCACAACAAAAGGTGAAACTCTTACAACCCGTAAAACTTGTCCTCCTGAGGAGCACGTTGAATGTACATGCACAAAACTTGGTACTCACGCATTCCTTAGGTCCAGACGGTCAAAAAAGTCAGCGTAGCCGAATCTCTAAAACGAACAGGAAAGCCGCCATCTTGGATTGAAAGTAAATTTTTTGCAGATTTTGGCCATTTCGCACCAATGGTATGTGAACGCACTTGTCATAGAGCTTTAAAGGGATCACCTTCAAACTGGTTGAGGTCACTGTGGACAAGTTGAGGATCTAAAGTTATTAAAAGTTTTTTAAAATGTTACATGGTTTTTGAGATAGGGGGCGCCAAATTTGGCGTTCATTCATATTTTTCACAACAAAAGGCGAAACTCCTACAACCAGTAAAACTTATCCTCCTGAGGAGCATGTTGAATGTACATGCACTAAACTTGGTACTCACGCGTTCCTTAGGTCCAGACGGTCAAAAAATTCAAAGCAGCTTATGCTCTAAAACTAACGGGAAAGCCGCCATCTTGGATTGAAAGTAAATTTTTTGCTGATTTTGGCCATTTCGCACCAATGGTATGTGAACGCACTTGTCATAGAGCTTTCATGGGATCACCTTCAAACTTGCTGAATCCACTGTGGACAAGTTGAGGATCTAAAGTTCCTGAAAACTTTTTAATAAGTATCATGGCGTACGAGAAAGGGGGCGTCAAAGTTGGTGAAAATTTAAGATTTTCGCCACATGCAAAAAAACTCTTATAACTTTGCGATAGAAGGTCCGATATTAACCAAACAAGTGACAATCGATGATGGGCCCTTGCTAAAGATGTCTATGCAAAAACTGTAAATTTTGAAAACATCGCCTCCTGGTGGTGGCAAACAATAGGAAGTCTGGTATTTCGCAACACACAACAAACTCTTATAACTTTGCGATTGAAGGTCAGATCTTAACCAAACTTGTGATGATAGATGATGGGCTTTTGCTAAAGATGCCTATGCAAAAACT
>NW_025320971.1:0-18087 GCF_019176455.1 Solea senegalensis | reverse complement strand
GACAGCAGACACTATGACACCTGATATTTGAATGAACTAATCCTAGAATTTTTATGCGATCACCTTGAAAGTTGGTGAGGTCACTGTGAACAAGTTGCCGAGCATAAGTTCCTGAAAGCTTTTAAAAATATCGCTCGGTGTACGAGATAGGGGGCGCCAAAGTTGGTGTTCATTCATATTTTTCACAACAAAAGGTGAAACTCTTACAACCCGTAAAACTTGTCCTCCTGAGGAGCACGTTGAATGTACATGCACGGAACTTGGTACTCACGCGTTCCTTAGGTCCAGACGGTCAAAAAAGTCAGCGTAGCCGAAGCTCTAAAACGAACAGGAAAGCCGCCATCTTTGATTGAAAGTACATTTTTTGCAGATTTTGGCCATTTCACACCAATGGTATGTGAACGCACTTGTCATAGAGCTTTCATGGGATCACCTTCAAACTTGCTGAGGTCACTGTGAACAAGTTGAGGATCCAAAGGTATCAAAATCTTTTCATCAAGTATCACGGCGAACAAGAAGAAGGGCGGCAAAGTTGGCAAAAATCACGATTCCTCGCAACACACAACAATCTCTCATAACTTTGCCATGGAAGGTCAGATATTAACCAAACAAGTGACAATCGAGGATGGGCCCTTGCTAAAGATGTCTATGCAAAAACTGTAAATTTTGAAAACATCGCCTCCTGGTGGTGGCAAACGCTATGAAGTCTGGTATTTCGCAACACACAACAAACTCTTATAACTTTGCGATTGAAGGTCAGATCTTAACCAAACTTGTGATGATAGATGATGGGCTTTTGCTAAAGATGCCTAAGCAAAAACTGTAATTTTTGGAAACAGCGCCACCTGGTGGTAACAGAAAGTACAAGTTCACAATTTCCCTTATAACTTTAACAAATTTCCTTGTATCAAACTCAAAATTTGGGAAAACATTCAAAACGCATGGTAGATGATGCGTGCCTAATATGATAACAAATTGTTCAACAGTGTTGCAATGACAACACTGCAAAGTCAGATATTAGCGACAAAAAACAAACTGCTACCACTTTGCGAATGCTATTCCAATCTGAACCAAACTTGCTAGGATTGATGATAGTCAATCCCTGAAGATGCCTGTATGAAAATATTCACTTTCAAAAACAGTGCCTTCTGTTGACGGCAGACAATATGACGTCTAGTATTTCGCTACAACAACAAACTCTTATAACTTTGCGATTGAAGGTCAGATCTTAACCAAACTCGTGACGATCGATGATGGGATCTTGCTGAAGATGCTTGTGCAAAAACTGTACATTTTGAAAACAGCGCCTTCTGGTGGTAACATAAAATACAAGTTCACAATTTCCCTTATAACTTTAACAAATTTCATTGTATCATACTCAAAATGAATGAAAACATGTAAAACACATGGTAGATGATGCTTGCTGAATATGATAATAAATCGTTCAACGGTGTTGACATAAGAACACTGCACAGGATCTACTCTACTGAGTGGTTCGTCAGTGCAGTAACCTTTGTTCGCCACATGATGGAGGCATTTGCCTACAAATCTATCAAATCTAACATTTACAGTTTCTCATGCTGCTCTAATTGGGATTGCTGTATTCACTTGAAACTTGATATGTGAGACCTCAAACCCGCCCGAAACATGTCTGTAAAGCAGTAATGCCAAAGTCAAATACACGGGGGGCCAAAATAAAAAAAACAAGTGGAGGGTTAAATTTTTATTAAAACTTGCAATTACTGCACATATTGAACCAATCCCAATACCAATACCATAGCCTATATTGCACTTAATCATAAAATTAAATTAAATTAAATTAAATTAAATTAAATTAAATTAAATTAAATTAAATTAAATTAAATTAAATAGGAAAAAGAGGAAGTCTGCCATTTTAAACAGGAAGTGCCCTCTAACTTAACACATGGACGCTGAAAATAGTCCAAGCTGAAAATAACTACTACCGCAAGCAATGAATGAACGGAAGATGAGCTAGAGGACTCGCACGGCGAGGTGGGCGCAGGGAGACCCGCGAGCCGTCAAGCTCGAACCCGTTGATTACCGCTTGCGGTACTAGTTCTTATTATTATTCCTCCAAATGAATCGCGTTTTTGAGGCCTTTCCCATGCCCCAAAACTCACCAAATTTTGCAACCCCATCAGACCTGGTGTAAAATTACGTATATCAATGTTTCAAGGAAAGTGCGTCAAAAAATGGAAGAGGGCGGGGCTAAAAACTGACGCAAAAAACTTCTATTAGGTCATCTGCTCTCTGGTTTAACGTACATGAACGAAACTTGGCACACATGTTCTTGAGGTGGGGACGGTCAAAAAAGTCGATGACAACTTCCCTGTGAATCCTACAGGAAGGCCGCCATCTTGGATTGCACGCCAAAACAGAGGCGATTTTGGCCATTTTGCACCATCGGTATTTGAACGAACTTGTCCCAGAGCTTACATGGGATCACGTTCAAACTTGGTGAGGTCACTGTGGACAAGTTGAGGATCTAAAGTTCCTGAAAACTTTTTAATAAGTATCATGGCGTACGAGAAAAGGGGCGTCAAAGTTGGTGAAAATTCACGATTTTCGCCACACGCAACAAAACTCTTATAACTTTGTGATAGAAGGTCCGATCTTAACCAAACTTGTGGCGATAGATGATGGGCCCTTGCTGAAGAGGCCTATGCAAAAACTGTCAAGTTTGTAAACATCGCCTCCTGGTGGTGGCAGAAAATTAAAAAAAAAAATTACTTTTACAATTTCGGGAATAACTTTTACAGAGATTATCGTATCAAACTCAAAATTGGTTAAAAGATTCTAAACACATGGTAGACTATGCATGCTCAATATGATGGCGTATCGTTACATGATGTTGCCATGGTAATGATGCAAAGTCGGATTTTTGCGACAAAAAAACAAACTGCTACCACTTTGCGAATCCTTGTCCAATCTGAACCAAACTTGCCATGATTGATGATAGTCCGGCCCTGAAGACACCTATATGAAAATATTCACTTTCAAAAACAGCACCCCCTGGTGACGGAGACAATATGACCTCTGGTATTTGAATGAATTAATCCTAGAGTTCTTGTGCGATCACCTTTAAACTTGGTCAGGTCACTGTGAACCAGTTGAGGAACTTAAGTTATCAAAAGTTTTTTTAAAATGTCTCATGGTGTACGAGATAGGGGGCGCCAAAGTGGGTGTAAATTCCTATTTTTCACAACAAAAAGCGAAACTCTTATAACTTTGTGATGGAAGATCCAATCCCAACCAAACTTCCTATGATTGATAATGGGTAGTTGCTGAAGGCGACTATATTGCCGAAAACAATAAATTTTGAAAACAGCGCCTCCTGGTGGTGGTAGAAAATACAAAAAAAAAAAAACTGTCACAACTTTGCCAATCCTGGTCCAATCTGAGCCAAACTTGCTAGGATTGTTGATAGTCTGGCCCTGAACAAACCTATGTGAAAATATTTCATGTCAAAATCAGCGCCCCCTGGTGAAAGTGGACGGGCCAAAAAACTGCTCCAACCCCTAAAACTTGTGGTCCTGAGGAGCACGTTTAATGTTCATGCACGAAACTTGGTACACGCCTTCCTTAGGTCGGGCCGGTCAAAAAAGTCAGCGTAGCCTATGCTCTAAAACGAACAGGAAAGCCGCCATCTTGGATTGAAAGTAAATGCTTTGCTGATTTTGGCCATTTCGCACCAATGATATTTGAACAGATTTGTCCTAGAACTTTCATGGGATCACCTTCAAACTTGGTGAGGTCACTTTGGACAAGTTGAGGATCCAAAGGTATCAAAATCTTTTCAATAGGTATTATGGCGTAAGAGTAAGGGGCCGGCAAAGTTGGTGAACATTTTAATGTTTCGCCACAGGCAACAAAACTCTTATAACTTTGCGATAGAAGGTCACATCCCAACCAAATTACCTAGGGTTGATGATGGACCATTGCTGAAGAAGTCTGTGAAAAAAACGTAAATTTTGAGCACAGTGCCTCCTTGTGGTAACAAAATATACAAAAAAAAACAATTTCGGTTATAACTTTTACAGAGTTAATCGTATCAAACTCAAAAATTGGGAAAACATTTAAAACACATGTTCGATGATGCGTGCTTAATATGATAACAAATCGTTCAACGGTGTTGCCACAGCAACACTGCAAAGTCAGATATTTGTGACAAAAAACAAACTGCTACAACTTTACGAATCCGAGTACGAGCTGAACCAAACTTGCTTGGATTGATGATAGTCTGGCCCTGAAGACGCCTATATGAAAATATTCACTTTCAAAAACAGCGCCCCCTGGTGACAGCAGACTCTATGACGCCTGGTATTTGAATGAACTAGTCCTACAGCTTTTGTGCGATCACCTTTAAACTTTGTGAGGTCACTGTGGACAAGTTGAGGATCTAAAGTTATTAAAAGTTTTTCAAAATGTCGCATGGTTTTCGAGATAGGGGGCGCCAAAGTTGGCGTTCATTCATATTTCTCACAACAAAAGGCAAAACTCTTACAACCCGTAAAACTTGTCCTCCTGAGGATCACGTTGAATGTACATGCATGAAACTTGGTACTCACGCGTTCCTTAGGTCCAGACGGTCAAAAAAGTCAGCGTAGCCGAAGCTCTAAAGCGAACAGGAAAGCCGCCATCTTGGATTGAAAGTAAATTTTTGGGAGATTTTGGCCATTTCGCACCAATGGTATGTGAACTAACTTGTCATAGAGCTTTTGTGCGATCACCTTTAAACTTTGTGAGGTCACTGTGGACAAGTTGAGGATCTAAAGTTATTAAAAGTTTTTCAAAATGTCCCATGGTTTTCGAGATAGGGGGCGCCAAAGTTGGCGTTCATTCATATTTCTCACAACAAAAGGCAAAACTCTTACAACCCGTAAAACTTGTCCTCCTGAGGAGCACGTTTAATGTACATGCACTAAACTTGGTACTCACGCGTTCCTTAGGTCGGGACGGTCAAAAAATTCAAAGCAGCCTAAGCTCTGAAACGAACAGGAAAGCCGCCATCTTGGATTGAAAGTACATTTTTAGCAGATTTTGGCCATTTCGCACCAATGGTATGTGAACGCACTTGTCAAAGAGCTTTAATGGGATCACCTTCAAACTTTGTGAGGTCACTGTGGACAAGTTGAGGATCCAAAGGTATCAAAATCTTTTCATTAAGTATCACGGCGAACAAGAAGAAGGTCAGGAAAGTTGGCGAAAATCACGATTCCTCGCAACACACAACAATCTCTTATAACTTTGCCATGGAAGGTCAGATATTAACTAAACAAGTGACAATCGATGATGGGCCCTGGCTAAAGATGTCTATGCAAAAACTGTACATTTTGAAAACATCGCCCCCTGTTGACGGCAGACAATATGACGTCTGGTATTTCGCTACAACAACAAACTCTTATAACTTTGCGATGAAAGGTTAGATCTTAACCAAACTAGTGACGATCGATGATGGGATCTTGCTGAAGATGCTTATGCAAAAACTGTACATTTTAAAAACAGCGCCTTCTTGTGGTAACAGAAAATACAATTTCACAATTTCCCTTATAACTTTAACAAATTTCATTGTATCATACTCAAAATGAATGAAAACATGTAAAACACATGGTAGATGATGCTTGCTGAATATGATAACAAATCGTTCAACGGTGTTGACATAAGAACACTGCACAGGACCCACTCTACTGAGTGGTTTGTCAGTGCAGTAACCTTTGTTCGCCACATGATGGAGGCATTTGCCTACAAATCTATCAAATCTAACATTTACAGTTTCTCATGCTGCTCTGAAAGGGAAAGATGGGGCAAAAGGTACTGCAAGAGGGGCCAAGGAAAAAAAAAACAGGGAAAATGGGAAGAGAGAAAAAGTAACAGAGGGAAAAAAGAGAAAATGCACCCTAAATTCTTATACCATCAGATGTTCTATCACAAAAATAACTAGTTATTTCTAAAATTCAGCTTCAATTCTGATACCATCAGTTGTTTTTCACAAAAATAACAACTTATAGATGAAATCACACTGTTAGACCTCAGACCCGCCCTGAACATGTCTGTAAAGGATGACCTCCTTACAGGAAGTACAACTCCCGAAACAGGAAGTAAAGTCTGACATTCTCCAATCCACACGAAACTTGTTATGTAAGTCAAGGTACCTTCCCTAAACACGTTTACGGACACGCCTTTCACCCAACAGGAAGACGGCCATTTTAAAAGGACACGCCTGACATTGCGCGGGGATGCAGCTGAAAATAACCTGTACCACAAGCGGTGAATGAACGGAAGATGAGGAAGAGGACTCGCGCTGCGACGTGGACGCACAGGGACTCGCGAGCCGTCAAGCTCGAACCCGTCAATTACCGCTTGCGGTACTAGTTATTATTATTATTCTTATTATTCCCCCAAATGAATTGCCTTTTTGAGGCCTTTCCCATACCCCAAAACTCACAGATTTTTGTGACCGCATCAATCCTGGTGTAAATTTACGTCTGAAAAAGGTTCGGGGAATGTGCGTCGAAAATTGAATGTGGGAGGGGCCAATAAGTGCGGCGCCACCTGTCCAAATTCACCATGACCAACACAATATCGCACATGCACGAAATTCGGTACACATGTGTAGTGGGTCAGGATGAAGAAAAAATTACATTATGACCATGATCCAAACCCAACAGGAAATCCGCCATCTTGGGTTGATTGGCGATTTTTTTGGCGATTTTGGCGAATTCGCAGCAATGGTATTTGAACTAACTCCTCCTAGAGTTTTCGTGCGATCACCTTCAAACTTGGTGAGGTCCCTGTGGACCAGTTGAGGAGCTCACGGTATCAAAAGTTTTTTCAAATGTCACATGGCGCGCGAGATAGGGGGCGGCAAAGTTCGTGATGATTCTGATGTTTAGCATCAGAAAAACAAAACTCTTATAACTTTGCGATGGAAGGTCCGATCCAAACCAAACTTGCTATGATTGATGATGGGCCATGGCTGAAGACGTCTATGAAAAAACGGTGAAGTTTGAAAACAGCGCCTCCTTGTGGTGAAAGAAAATACACCAAAAAAAAGTTTTTTTACGATTTCGGGAATAACTTTTACACAGATAATCGTACTGCACTCAAAATTGGTGACAACAGTCAAAACACATGGTAGATGATGTGTGATCAATATGACGACGAATCGTTTAACGGTGTTGCCATGGAAACGACGCAAAGTCGGATTTTTGGGACAAAAAATCAAACTGCTACAACTTCGCGAATCCTGGTCCGATCTGAACCAAACTTGCTAGGATTGATGATAGTCCGGCCCTAAAGACGTCTATATGAAAATATTCAATTTCGAAAACAGCGCCCCCTGGTGACAGCAGACAGTATGACAGCTTGTATTTCAATTATCTCCTCCTAGAGCTTTTGTGCGATCACCTTCAAACTTGGTGAGATCAATGTGGACGAGTTGAGCATCAAAAGTTATCAAAAGCTTTTTAAAATATTGTATGGCGTACGAGATAGGGGGCGCCAAAGTTGGAGATAATAATAATTTTTCACAACAGACAATGAAACTCTTATAACTTTGCGATGGAAGGTCTGATCCCAACCAAACTTGCTATAGTTGATGATGGTTAGTTCCTGAAGACGACTGTGTTGCTGAAACGGTACATTTTGAAAACAGCGCCTCCTGGTGGTGGTAGAAAATTCTAAAAAAACAAACTGTTACAACTTTGCCAATCCTGGTCCGATCTGAACCAAACTTGCTAGGATTGATGACAGTCCGGCCCTGAACACGTCTATATGAAAATATTCATTTTCAAATACAGCGCCCCCTGGTGACAGCAGAAAGAATTACATTTATAGTTTTTGATGCTGCTCCAACAGGGATTATTGTATCCACTTGAAACTTAGTATGTGGGACCCCAGACCCTTCCTGAACATGTCCGTAAAAGGTCATCTACCTACAGGAAGTAGAACGCCCAAAACAGGAAGTAAAGTCTTACATTGTCCGATTGACACAAAACTAGATATGTGAGTTAAAAGACCTTCCCTGAACATGTTTCCGGAGACGAACAGGAAGTCGGCCATTTTAAACAGGAAGTGCCCTCTAACTTTGCAGTACATTGTCCGATCTGCACAAAACCTTATATGTGACACCAGCAACCTGTCCTGAGCATGTCTGTAAAAGGTCACCTCCCTACAGGAAGTGGAACGCCCGAAACAGGAAGTAAAGTCTTGCATTGTCCGATTGACACAAAACTAGATATGTGAGTTACAGGACCTTCCCTGAACATGTTTCCAGAGACGAACAGGAAGTTGGCCATTTTAAACAGGAAGTGCCCGCTAACTTTGCCGTACGTTGTCCAATTTGCATGAAACCTTATATGTCACACCAGGGACCTGTCCTGAGCATGTCTGCAAAAGATGACCTCCCAACAGGAAGTGGAATGCCCGAAACAGGAAGTCAACTCTAAGATTGTCCGATCTGCACAAAACTTGATATGTAAGACAAGGGCACTTCCCTGAACACGTTTACGGACGCGCATTTGACCGAACAGGAAGTCGGCCATTTTAAACAGGAAGTGCCCTATAACTTTGCCATACGTTGCCGATCCCCCCCGAAATTTGGATCGACATGTGCGGAGACGCCGCTGAAAATAACTAGTACTGAAAATAACTAGTACTGAAAATAACTAGTACTGAAAATAACTAGTACCGCGCGCGGTGAATGAACGGGTGAGAGCGCGAGGCGCGCGGGGAGCCGTGGCACACGGCGACTCGCGCGGGTCGGCTCGAACCCGTTCAGAACCGCGCGCGGTACTAGTTATTTTTATTATTATTATTCCTCTAAATGAATCGCCTTTTTGAGGCCTTTCCCATACACGAAAACTCACCAATTTTTGCGAGGGCATCAAACCTGGTGTAAATTTACGTCTGATAGTAGTTCGGGGACACTGCGTTCAAAATTGAAAGTGGGCGGGGCTTACGAAAATGAAAAACAGCTTTCATCAGGCCGATTTTTCTCGTGTTTCACGTACATGCACGAAAATTGGTACACGTGTTAAGCATGTCAGGACGGTCCAAAAAGTCCGTGCTAGCGCCGCTGTAAGTCCTACAGGAAGGCCGCCATCTTGGGTTGAACAGCCATTTTTGGCCTATTTTGGCCATTTTGCAGCAATGGTATGTGAACGAACTTGTCCTAGAGCTTACATGGGATCACGTTCAAACTTGGTGAGGTCACTGTGGACAAGTTGGGGATCTAACGATGCTTATGGTTAGTTGAAATGTCGCATGGTGTACGAGAAAAGGGCCGGCAAAGTTGGCGAAAATTTGTAATTTCTCGCTACACGCAACGAAACTCTTATTACTTTGTGATGGAAGGTCCGATCGTAACCAAACTTGTGGCGATCGATGATGGGCCCTTGCTGAAGATGGCTATGCAAAAACTGTCAAGTTTGTAAACATCGCCTCCTGGTGGTGGCAGAAAATCTAAAAAAAAAAGTTACTTTTACAATTTCAGGAATAACTTTTACAGAGATTATCGTATCAAACTCAAAATTGGTAAAAATCACCCTAAACACAAGGTAGACTATGCGTGCTCAATATGATGGCGTAGAGTTACATGATGTTACCATGGTAATGATGCAAAGTCGGATTTTTGCGACAAAAAAACAAACTGCTACAACTTCGCGAATCCTAGTCCAATCTGAACCAAACTTGCTAGGATTGATGATAGTCCGGCCCTGAAGACGTCTATATGATAATATTCACTTTCAAAAACAGCACCCCCTGGTGACGGAGACAATATGACCTCTGGTATTTGAATGAATAAATCCGAGAGTTCTTGTGCGATCACCTTTAAACTTGGTCAGGTCACTGTGAACCAATTGAGGAACTTAAGTTATCAAAAGTTTTTTAAAATGTCTCATGGTGTACGAGATAGGGGGCGCCAAAGTGGGTGTAAATTCCTATTTTTCACAACAAAAAGCGAAACTCTTATAACTTTGCGATGGAAGATCCAATCCCAACCAAACTTCCTATGTTTGATAATGGGTAGTTGCTGAAAGCCACTATATTGCCGAAAACAATACATTTTGAAAACAGCGCCTCCTGGTGGTGGTAGAAAATACTAAAAAAAAAAAACTGTTACAACTTTGCCAATCCTGGTCCAATCTGAACCAAACTTGCTAGGATTGTTGATAGTCTGGCCCTGTACAAACCTATGTGAAAATATTTCATGTCAAAATCAGCGCCCCCTGGTGAAAGTGGACGGGCCAAAAAACTGCTCCACCCCCTAAAAATTGTGGTCCTGAGGAGCACGTTTAATGTACATGCACAAAACTTGGTACACGTGTTCCTTAGGTCGGGCCGGTCAAAAAAGTCAGCGTAGCCTATGCTCTAAAACGAACAGGAAAGCCGCCATCTTGGATTGAAAGTAAATGCGTTGCTGATTTTAGCCATTTCGCACCAATGATATTTGAACAGATTTGTCCTAGAACTTTCATGGGATCACCTTCAAACTTGGTGAGGTCACTTTGGACAAGTTGAGGATCCAAAGGTATCAAAATCTTTTCAATAGGTATTATGGCGTAAGAGTAAGGGGCGGGCAAAGTTGGTGAACATTTTAATGTTTCGCCACAGGCAACAAAACTCTTATAACTTTGCGATAGAAGGTCACATCCCAACCAAATTATCTAGGGTTGATGATGGACCATTGCAGAAGAAGTCTGTGAAAAAAACGTAAATTTTGAGCACAGTGCCTCCTTGTGGTAACAGAAAATCGAAAAAATAAACATTTCGGTAATAACTTTTACAGAGTTAATCGTATCAAACTCAAAAATTGGGAAAACATTCAAAACACATGGTCGATGATGCTAGCTTTATATGATAACAAATCGTTCAACGCTGTTGCCACAGCAACACTGAAAAGTCAGATATTTGTGACAAAACACAAACTGCTACAACTTTACGAATCCGAGTCCGATCTGAACCAAACTTGCTCTGATTGATGATAATCTGGCCCTGAAGACGCCTATATGAAAATATTCACTTTCAAAACCAGTGCCCCCTGGTGACAGCAGACACTATGACACCTGATATTTGAATGAACTAATCCTAGAATTTTTATGCGATCACCTTGAAAGTTGGTGAGGTCACTGTGAACAAGTTGCCGAGCATAAGTTCCTGAAAGCTTTTAAAAATATCGCTCGGTGTACGAGATAGGGGGCGCCAAAGTTGGTGTTCATTCATATTTTTCACAACAAAAGGTGAAACTCTTACAACCCGTAAAACTTGTCCTCCTGAGGAGCACGTTGAATGTACATGCACGGAACTTGGTACTCACGCGTTCCTTAGGTCAAGACGGTCAAAAAAGTCAGCGTAGCCGAAGCTCTAAAACGAACAGGAAAGCCGCCATCTTGGATTGAAAGTACATTTTTTGCAGATTTTGGCCATTTCACACCAATGGTATGTGAACGCACTTGTCATAGAGCTTTCATGGGATCACCTTCAAACTTGCTGAGGTCACTGTGAACAAGTTGAGGATCAAAAGGTATCAAAATCTTTTCATCAAGTATCACGGCGAACAAGAAGAAGGGCGGCAAAGTTGGCGAAAATCACGATTCCTCGCAACACACAACAATCTCTCATAACTTTGCCATGGAAGGTCAGATATTAACCAAACAAGTGACAATCGATGATGGGCCCTTGCTAAAGATGTCTATGCAAAAACTGTAAATTTTGAAAACATCGCCTCCTGGTGGTGGCAAACTCTAGGAAGTCTGGTATTTCGCAACACACAACAAACTCTTATAACTTTGCGATTGAAGGTCAGATCTTAACCAAACTTGTGATGATAGATGATGGGCTTTTGCTAAAGATACCTAAGCAAAAACTGTAAATTTTGGAAACAGCGCCACCTGGTGGTAACAGAAAGTACAAGTTCACAATTTCCCTTATAACTTTAACAAATTTCCTTGTATCAAACTCAAAATTTGGGAAAACATTTAAAACACATGGTAGATGATGCGTGCCTAATATGATAACAAATTGTTCAACAGTGTTGCAATGACAACACTGCAAAGTCAGATATTTGCGACAAAAAACAAACTGCTACCACTTTGCGAATGCTATTCCAATCTGAACCAAACTTGCTAGGATTGATGATAGTCAATCCCTGAAGATGCCTATATGAAAATATTCTTTTTCAAAAACAGTGCCCCCTGTTGACGGCAGACAATATGACGTCTGGTATTTCGCTACAACAACAAACTCTTATAACTTTGCGATGGAAGGTCAGATCTTAACCAAACTCGTGACGATCGATGATGGGATCTTGCTGAAGATGCTTGTGCAAAAACTGTACATTTTGAAAACAGCGCCTTCTGGTGGTAACATAAAATACAAGTTCACAATTTCCCTAATAACTTTAACAAATTTCATTGTATCATACTCAAAATGAATGAAAACATGTAAAACACATGGTAGATGATGCTTGCTGAATATGATAACAAATCGTTCAACGGTGTTGACATAAGAACACTGCACATGATCTACTCTACTGAGTGGTTCGTCAGTGCAGTAACCTTTGTTCGCCACATGATGGAGGCATTTGCCTACAAATCTATCAAATCTAACATTTACAGTTTCTCATGCTGCTCTGAAAGGGAAAGATGGGGCAAAAGGTACTGCAAGAGGGGCCAAGGGAAAAAAAAACAGGGAAAATGGGAAGAGCGAAAAAGTAACAGAGGGAAAAAAGAGAAAATGCACCCTAAATTCTTATACCATCAGATGTTCTATCACAAAAATAACTAGTTATTTCTAAAATTCAGCTTCAATTCTGATACCATCAGTTTTTTTTCACAAAAATAACAACTTATAGACAAAATCACACTGTTAGACCTCAGACCTCAGACCGGCCCTGAACATGTCTGTAAAGGATGACCTCCTTACAGGAAGTACAACTCCCGAAACAGGAAGTAATGTCTGACATTCTCCGATCCACACAAAACTTATTATGTAAGTCAAGGTACCTTCCCTAAACATGTTTACGGACACGCCTTTCACCCAACAGGAAGACGGCCATTTTAAACGGACACGCCTGACATTGCGCGGGGATGCAGCTGAAAATAACCAGTACCACAAGCAGTGAATGAACGGAAGATGAGGAAGAGGACTCGCGCTGCCACGTGGACGCACAGGGACTCGCGAGCCGTCAAGCTCGAACCCGTTGATTACCGCTTGCGGTACTAGTTATTATTATTATTCTTATTATTCCCCCAAATGAATCGCCTTTTTGAGGCCTTTCCCATACCCCAAAACTCACCAATTTTTGTGACCGCATCAATCCTGGTGTAAATTTACGTCTGAAAAAGGTTCGGGGAATGTGCGTCAAAAATTGAATGTGGGAGGGGCCAATAAGTGCGGCGCCACCTGTCCAAATTCACCATGACCAACACAAATATCGCACATGCACGAAATTCGGTACACATGTGTAGTGGGTCAGGACGAAGAAAAAATTACATTATGACCATGATCCAAACCCAACAGGAATTCCGCCATCTTGGGTTGATTGGCGATTTTTTGGCGATTTTGGCGAATTCGCAGCAATGGTATTTGAACTAACTCCTCCTAGAGTTTTCGTGCGATCACCTTCAAACTTGGTGAGGTCCCTGTGGACCAGTTGAGGAGCTCACGGTATCAAAAGTTTTTTCAAATGTCACATGGCGCGCGAGATAGGGGGCGGCAAAGTTCGTGATGATTCTGATGTTTCGCATCAGAAAAACAAAACTCTTATAACTTTGCGCTGGAAGGTCCGATCCAAACCAAACTTGCTATGATTGATGATGGGCCATGGCTGAAGACGTCTATGAAAAAACGGTGAAGTTTGAAAACAGCGCCTCCTTGTGGTGAAAGAAAATACACCAAAAAAAAGGTTTTTTACGATTTCGGGAATAACTTTTACACAGATAATCGTACCGCACTCAAAATTGGTGACAACAGTCAAAACACATGGTAGATGATGTGTGATCAATATGACGACGAATCATTTAACGGTGTTGCCATGGCAACGACGCAAAGTCGGATTTTTGGGACAAAAAATCAAACTGCTACAACTTCGCCAATCCTGGTCCGATCTGAACCAAACTTGCTAGGATTGATGACAGTCCGGCCCTAAAGACGTCTATATGAAAATATTCAATTTCGAAAACAGCGCCCCCTGGTGACAGCAGACAGTATGACAGCTTGTATTTCAATTATCTCCTCCTAGAGCTTTTGTGCGATCACCTTCAAACTTGGTGAGATCAATGTGGACGAGTTGAGCATCAAAAGTTATCAAAAGCTTTTTAAAATATTGTATGGCGTACGAGATAGGGGGCGCCAAAGTTTGAGATAATAATAATTTTTCACAACAGACAATGAAACTCTTATAACTTTGCGACGGAAGGTCTGATCCCAACCAAACTTGCTATAGTTGATGATGGTTAGTTGCTGAAGACGACTGTGTTGCTGAAACGGTACATTTTGAAAACAGCGCCTCCTGGTGGTGGTAGAAAATTCTAAAAAAACAAACTGTTACAACTTTGCCAATCCTGGTCCGCTCTGAACCAAACTTGCAAGGATTGATGACAGTCCGGCCCTGAACACGTCTATATGAAAATATTAATTTTCAAATACAGCGCCCCCTGGTGACAGCAGACAGAATTACATTTATAGTTTTTGATGCTGCTCCAACAGGGATTGATGTATCCACTTGAAACTTAGTATGTGGGACCCCAGACCCTTCCTCAACATGTCCGTAAAAGGTCACCTCCCTACAGGAAGTGGAACGCCCAAAACAGGAAGTAAAGTCTTACATTGTCCGATTGACACGAAACTAGATATGTGAGTTACAGGACCTTCCCTGAACATGTTTCCGGAGACGAACAGGAAGTCGGCCATTTTAAACAGGAAGTGCCCTCTAACTTTGCAGTACATTGTCCGATCTGCACAAAACCTTATATGTGACACCAGGGACCTGTCCTGAGCATGTCTGTAAAAGGTCACCTCCCTACAGGAAGTGGAACGCCCGAAACAGGAAGTAAAGTCTTACATTGTCCGATTGACACAAAACTAGATATGTAAGTTATGGGACCTTCCCTGAACATGTTTCCAGAGACGAACAGGAAGTTGGCCATTTTAAACAGGAAGTGCCCGCTAACTTTGCAGTACGTTGTCCAATTTGCACAAAACCTTATATGTCACACCAGGGACCTGTCCTGAGCATGTCTGCAAAAGATGACCTCCCAACAGGAAGTGGAATGCCCGAAACAGGAAGTAAACTCTAAGATTGTCCGATCTGCACAAAACTTGATATGTAAGACAAGGGAACTTCCCTGAAGACGTTTACGGACGCGCATTTGACCAAACAGGAAGTCGGCCATTTTAAACAGGAAGTGCCCTATAACTTTGCCATACGTTGCCGATCCCCCCCGAAATTTGGATCGACATGTGCGGGGACGCCGCTGAAAATAACTAGTACTGAAAATAACTAGTACCGCGCGCGGTGAATGAACGGGTGAGAGCGCGAGGCGCGCGGGGAGCCGTGGCACACGGCGACTCGCGCGGGTCGGCTCGAACCCGTTCAGAACCGCGCGCGGTACTAGTTATTTTTATTATTAGGGTTCGAGCAACAAGGTTGCAAGAACCCTCTTGAAACTGGAAGGATTATTAGGGTTCGAGCAACAAGGTTGCAAGAACCCTATTGAAACTGGAAGGATTATTATTATTAGGGTTCGAGCAACTTGGTTGCAAGAACCCTATTGAAACTGTAAAGATTATTAGGGTTCGAGCAACTTGGTTGCAAGAACCCTATTGAAACTGCGAAGATTATTCTTATTATTATTATTTTTCCTCTAAATGAATCGCCTTTTTGAGGCCCTGAACATGCCCCAAAACTCACCAATTTTTGCAAGCACATCAGACCTGGTGAAAATTTACGTTTATTAGTGTTTCCGGGAATGTGCGTTAAAAAATGAAAGTGGGCGGGGCAAATAACTGCTCCAGCCCCTAAAACTTGTCGTCCTGAGGAGCATGTTTAATGTACATGCACGAAACTTGGTACACGCGTTCCTTGGGTCGGGACGGTCAAAAAACCTAGGCAAGCCTAAGCTCTAAAACGAACAGGAAAGCCGCCATCTTGGATTGAAAGTTCATTTTTTGCCGATTTTGGCCATTTCGCACCATCAGTATTTGAACGAACTTGTCCTAGAGCTTACATGGGATCACGTTCAAACTTGGTGAGGTCACTTTGGACAAGTTGAGGATCTAAAGTTGCTAAAAACTTTTTAATAAGTATCATGGCGTACGAGACAGGGGCCGGCAAAGTTGGTGAAAATTTTTATTTTTCGCCACAGGCAACAAAACTCTTATAACTTTGCGATAGAAGGTCACTTCCCAACCAAATTACCTAGTGTTGATGATGGACCATTGCTGAAGAAGTCTGTGGAAAAACTGTACATTTTTAGCACAGCGCCTCCTTGTGGTAACAGAAAATACAACAAATACACAATTTCAGTAATAACTTTTACATAGTTAATAGTATCAAACTCAAAATTTGTGACAACATTTAAAACACATGAAAGATGATGCGTGCTTATTATGATAACAAATGGTTCAACGGTGTTGCCATAGCAACACTGCAAAGTCAGATATTTGTGACAAAAAAACAACCTGCTACAACTTTGCGAATCTGAGTCCAATCTGAACCAAACTTGCTAGGATTGATGATAGTCCGGCCCTGAAGACACCTATATGAAAATATTCACTTTCAAAAACCTCGCCCCTTGTGACAGCAGACACTATGACACCTGACATTTGAATGAACTTGTCCTAGAGTTTTTGTGCGATCACCTTGAAAATTGGTGAGGTCACTGTGAACAAGTTGCCGAGCATAAGTTACTGAAAGCTTTTTAAAATGTCGCTCGGTGTACGAGATAGGGGGCTCCAAAGTTGGTGTTCATTCATATTTTTCACAACAAAAGGCAAAACTCTTACAACCCGTAAAACTTGTCCTCCTGAGGAGCACGTTGAATGTACATGCACAAAACTTGGTACTCACGCGTTCGTTAGGTCCAGACGGTCAAAAAAGTCAGCGTAGCCGAACCTCTAAAACGAACAGGAAAGCCGCCATTTTGGATTGAAAGTACATTTTTTGCAGATTTTGGCCATTTCGCACCAATTGTATGTGAACGCACTTGTCATAGAGTTTTAAAGGGATCACCTTCAAACTAGGTGAGGTCACTGTGGACAAGTTGAGGATCTAAAGTTATTAAAAGTTTTTAAAAATGTCACATGGTTTTTGAGATAGGGGGCGCCAAAGTTGGCGTTCATTCATATTTTTCACAACAAAAGGCGAAACTCTTACAACCTGTAAAACTTGTCCTCCTGAGGAGCACGTTGAATGTACATGCACTAAACTTGGTACTCACGCGTTCCTTAGGTCAGGACGGTCAAAAAATTCAAAGCAGCCTATGCTCTAAAACGAACGGGAAAGCCGCCATCTTGGATTGAAAGTACATTTTTTGCCGATTTTGGCCATTTCGCACCAATGGTATGTGAACGCACTTGTCATAGAGCTTTCATGGGATCACCTTCAAACTTGCTGAGGTCACTGTGGACAAGTTGAGGATCCAAAGGTATCAAAATCTTTTCATTAAGTATCACGGCGAACAAGAAGAAGGTCAGGAAAGTTGGCGAAAATCACGATTCCTCGCAACACACAACAATCTCTCATAACTTTGCCATGGAAGGTCAGATATTAACCAAACAAGTGACAATCGATGATGGGCCCTTGCTAAAGATGTCTATGCAAAAACTGTAAATTTTGAAAACATCGCCTCCTGGTGGTGGCAAACACTAGGAAGTCTGGTATTTCACAACACACAACAAACTCTTATAACTTTGCGATTGAAGGTCAGATCTTAACCAAACTTGTGATGATAGATGATGGGCTTTTGCTAAAGATGCCTATGCAAAAACTGTAAATTTTGGAAACAGCGCCACCTGGTGGTAACAGAAAGTACAAGTTCACAATTTCCCTTATAACTTTAACAA